>NW_022280032.1:17743589-17800086 GCF_004355925.1 Anarrhichthys ocellatus
ACACACACACACACACACACACACACACACACACACACACACACACAAAAAATACAAAACCGATCGAGAAAGTCAGAGAGTTGTAAACTGACCCTGCGAGGAGTGTGTGCACAGCTGCTGCCAGATGTTCGTCGAGCTCCGCGGCCACGCGGTCTCCCACTGCAGCAAGGCAGTCTTCAATAGAGGACTCTGGGAGGACCGGACTGAACACCAGCGACATGTGCCGGTCAAAGCCTGTTGTGGAAAAGGCTGCGAACACACAGAGCACAGGAGAGAGTTATCTCAGACAGGAAGTGCAGTTCATTAGGAATTATCCCCATTGGCAAATGGGTTATTTATGGAACTACGGTTATCTGAGTAGCATGAATAAGTGTCTCGCACACCTCGATTGAAAAATAAAGCATGTTGGCTGTCAGTGAGAGAGGGGATTCTCTCCTCATGAATTGGGTTTACACCAAACCATCCCCCACTCAAGAAGCTCACCTCTTCCTTACTAGACACTCACTCGTGTCATGCTACTCAGAGAACTGTGGTTATGTAAAGAAACCAAAGTTCTCTTTCGCTGCATACATTTCATGTTGTACATTGACCTGTGGACTCCTTTACATAAAGGAGACCAACGCTTTGCATGAACAACGAATGGCACAAAGAAAAGACAGAGTTTTACAACATTAAAGGTGTTTGTGCGTTTCCTTTCATTTACCTATACTGTGCTTTAAGTTATGATAATTCCAGTTCATGTATACATCTGCACTAAAAATGTCTACACAGAACCATATTTTTGTTATATCTATTTTCTACAATATATTATGGAGATTTGACTCCTTAATCGTTAACTTCAAATCAGAGACTTGAGACCTGAATAGTACTCGTTTTGTGTGTGCGTGTGTGTGTCCACTTTACATGCAGTGATTTCATCGTCCAGTTGTCTCAGCTCTTCTTCGTGCTCTTTTATCATTGTGCGCCTCTCGCTCTCATTTTGGGCATGTCCTGAAAGAGAGATAAACACATGA
This sequence comes from Anarrhichthys ocellatus, assembly GCF_004355925.1. Classification (NCBI taxonomy): domain Eukaryota; kingdom Metazoa; phylum Chordata; class Actinopteri; order Perciformes; family Anarhichadidae; genus Anarrhichthys; species Anarrhichthys ocellatus. The sequence goes on from NW_022280032.1 coordinate 17,744,603, forward strand.
CATATGAACGGTCTCTCTCTCGCTCTATCACACAAACACAGACAGACTCCTCACAAAGACGATACAACCACCAATTAATGAAAACTGTTGTGCACGTATATAAACACCAACTGTCCTGGAGGGGAGAAACATGTTTGCGGGCTCGGGTTCTACTAATACCAACGGCCTTTCTCTTTTAACTCATTCATCGGCTCCTCCTCAGCACGATGCTGCTGAACTCAAACAGGAAATAGTTGAAAATGGAGCTCTCTCAGGACTGAGACAAAGGCTGCTGGTGAATGACTATAGAATATGTGGAGCCCCAGCATTGATCCGACTCCTTCCGGTTCACTCACTCCGCTCAAAGACGTTGGTTACATCCGCTATCATGGAATGTGGACCATCAGGTAATAGAAAAGAAACAAAAAAGGCCTTTAGGTGTCGTTCCTCATTGATTTTTCCAACTAATGTTTTTGCAACGGAAATCTGGTGTTTATTTCATTTATTGTTTTTAAACAGGAAGGAAGAGGAAACTCAACCAACCCCCCTTTTCCCATTCTGTGTGTATCCCTGCAGCTCATACATGAACCCCCTAAAGGGCCACTGTTGGTTTTTCCTGGGCTCGGTGCTGTTTCAGCATTCAGCCAGACGGCTAACCGGACAACTATTTTGCATTGGTTCATTGGCGTGTGAGTTATCCTGCAGTGATTACACATGACAGGCTGTCACAAATTGGACCGGGCCAAGCGGAAAGCTGGGATCAGCCAGTCATCTGCCCCTCCCCGCCCATTCCAAGCATGCACACAACAATAAAAAGGGACAGGAAATATAAGGACCTCCCCCTCTGTCTCTTTACTATCGCTCACTGCTGCTTTTTCTTGCTCATAATGCATACACAATGTTTTGTCTTTCCCTTCGAAGTGTTTCTTAGCCTGTAATCAGTCAGATTTCTTTCGCCACTAACACACTGTGACCATGGCTTCTTTATGGTCTCTATGCGCACATTGATTGACTAAAGAATTACAAATGGGACATATCTATACGTGTCAAATAGGTCAAACTCTGTTCAAAAGGCACTCTGCTGTGTGTGTGTTAGTATGCTCGGTGCACAGGGAACAAGCTGGAACTACTGCATGCTGCGAGCCTGAAGTCATAAAAAAAGTCTCTGTAAAGAAAGACCAGTCTTCAGCCACGCTGGACACCATATTGAAAGGATCGTAGCTGGGCTTGTATGTAGCTTTCACATGCCATCTATTTGTTTACAAGCAGCGGGTACTATATTTACTGTCATGATTGCATGGGCACAAAAGTCTCTGGGTGCGTTTCTGTGCCACTGTCAGCGAAGGCTAAATAGAAAATAGGTGGCAACCTGCCTGCACACCCTGAATATCTGTTGGCACTGCCCTGTGTCTATGTGCGCATGACTCTATTTGTGTACTGCGTTAATGGACGTGTGAGGTTTGCCCTGAGATGTGTGTCACACACCGGCGACATGAAGAGACCGTAGAGAGCGGTTAAACAGGGTGTCCGTGACAGTACTTCCCTTCGGGAGACATGAGATATGTCATTGCTGCACTTTAACTTCAGATTGAAGCCCTACCTCATGTCAGGTTACACCTAAACTACATTAGGAGTGAGAAGAACATTTACCCGCTAATCTAAAGTCTTTCCTCTCACCTTGAGGAATGGTTAGCGCCTGTGATCTGCCGACGGGCAGCATTGCCAGGTAGTTGAGCACAATGTACTTGGTTTCATAATGGAAACCCTCAGGCACAGTGGCGGTGATGGAGGCAGAAGAGGTGGCGGGGCCTGAGGTAGCCATTGAACAGATGTCAGACTCTCAGGCATATGCGTTTTTTACAGTCACAGCCGGACGTCTCACCTGAGGAAAATCAGAGCCACAGGAGGAAAATTAATATGTTGATTTAACATGATAGCTGTAGTTCCGTCAAATCTGGCCAAAACACCCATTAATGAAATTCACATCACATCACACTTAAATGTCCTATCTGACATCTGTAAGATTAAATAAATGTGCCCCTCAGTGTCATCACAGGACAGGAATGGTAGCAAAATGTCTTATGGGCATTATGCAAAGTAGACATGGTTACTTTCTCATCCAGAAAAGGGGGGATGGGGTTCAAATGGATCATTGATTCTCAGTGACTGCATGACTGCTGACTGAGACTCTGCTGACCCAGAGACCCAGACCCAAGACACATGGGTACTTCGCCGTACACGTGGTGTACAGAGGGGGTTAAAAGGACAGTACGTGGCTTTACTAAACTAGTATTAAATGGAAGTTCAGCTCACATCGTCCTCCAGAGATGAGGAAACACCATGCGAACCAAAAGTCAAATTATAGTAAAGTTCGACGAATTAAAAGAAGAAACACTTTCCGGCTTGAGCTGTCAAAATAAAATCTCTAGCTGCCCTATGGAGATTCTGATACCAAAGTTTCTACGTTCAGATAATAACTTTATAACGACTATAATAACTGGAATACAAACCACTACTATTATGTTAATTCTTCCAAAGTGACGGCATGGCTCCAAAAGACAAAGACATAACGTTATAAGCTCATACGCAATTACCTAAATAGCGGACTTTTGCCTAGTTAGATAAGCTAACGTTAATTAACTAGAATTAACTGACACATTTCATAAATGTCTGCTACGCTGAAAAAGTACGTTTTTAGTCGTTTTCGCCGGAACACCTTCTCACACATGCGAGCTATAACGTGTTAGCTAGCTCAACGTTGACGTTTCACGTTCAAGGTGATATTTCGGAGACGCTAAACTTTCATTCAACTTAAATTAAGCCAAAGTGGAGTCGACTTCTTACCGTCCTTGACCAAAGGCAAACAGGTGCTGACAAACGACAGGTAGAATGGAAATATGCGACACAATCCCCTGCAGCAGCAGCAGAAGAGAGCAGACCACCACTGGCAGGCAGCAGCAGCGCTAGGACAGTGTGTGCTTTGGAAGCTTGACAAGCTGGCGACAACACATCGCCAAACGTCCTGTTACAACTTTCAAAATAACACTCTCTTTAGCAACAGGGTTACAACTTTTTTTTAAACGATAACGTAACGCTTACTTTATGTTGGATTGAATATTAATCTTCCCAGTGCCTTTCAAAGTGTCTTTCAGTGTATCCATGGGAAACCCACGTGAAAGGATGTCAGTTGAGCACCTCTGTAACCGTTAGCTACAGAAAGGCCGAACGTGACTTCTCATAGATGAAAATTATAATCGTACCTGATTATTATAATTAACTCTCCAGAGAGAGATATTTGAAACTTATATACATAACTAACATCATGATACTCAAAGATGTAACATACTATCAAATATAACGTATGGGATTATAACAATTACTTAAAAAGCGGGCAGAAAAAGTGCGCACAAGAAGCTTGCCTGCCCAAGTAAACACAATGAAGCATTATTGAGATGTATTGTGAATAAATATGTGTATGGTATTCTGCTCACAGTTAAATAAATTGAAATATTGGAAAATATATATGCGCTATTCCAAGGGTTATATGTCTTATTTTGAAAGTTATAACCGGATGTTTTCTTCGTCTTGTATAGCTAGCTCGACTTTAATGCAAAAGAAGAGGAGAAGCATGTTGTCCTAACTGTTTCTGTGTAACTGGACTGTCCAAGTGGTCAGGAAGACGTTTTTTTTTTTTACAGTCTCATAATAAACAAAGTTATTTAAGGACAGACATGGCGCTTACAGATGCTGACGTACAGAAACAGGTAACGCTAAAGTAATGTTAGACTCGAAGCTACAATGGTCAACCACATGTATCCCTAACTTAAGTTATAACTTTAGGTTGAGTTAGCTAACATTAACACAACACACGTTAACGCTAGCCAATGGGCTAAAACCTGAACTAAGTAACGTGCGTGTTAAAGTTAGCTGCTTAATCTATTATTATGCACTAAACTGTCGTTTTAACTTTCGAGGTTGTTGCTAAACTCGCGTTGTTTAGTTTGGGTGTTGGTCCATTCTACATTATTGTGTTAGCTAACGTTAGCTGTTACATTATCACACAAATTAAATAGCTAACGTTCCCAGTCATAGTCTGGCAGCGTGACGTTAATTTTGAACGAAATACGTCGTTCTTAAGCTGAAGTTGTATGAGTTCTGAATTTGAACAAACTATATTTTGTCTCTTATGGCAGATCAAGCACATGATGGGCTTCATTGAACAAGAGGCCAGTGAGAAAGTGGAGGAAATTGACGCCAAGGTAATTGCAGTTTAGTCTGTCTTGTCTGTCTGTCTCAGTCTGTCTCTGTCTCTGTCTGTCTCTGTCTGTCTGTCTCAGTCAGTCTGTCTCAGTCAGTCTGTCTCAGTCAGTCTGTCTGTCTTTCTCAGTCAGTGTGTCTGTCTCTGTCTGTCAGTCTGTCTCTGTCTTGTCTGTCTCAGTCAGTCTTGCGATGTCCACTGCTACACCAGTAACAGGCCTTGTCTTTCCGTCTGTTTTCAGGCGGAGGAAGAGTTCAACATCGAGAAAGGTCGTCTGGTGCAGACTCAGAGGGTGAAGTTCATGCAGTACTATGAGAAGAAGGACAAGCAGATTGAACAACATAAGAAAATGTGTGTTGTTGGTCACTTATTGCCAGTTTAGGGAAAACATGCTATTGGTAGAGAAGGATAACGTTTATACCTTTTTTACACACCCTAAAAGTGTGAGCAGTGCTTATACAGGGCCTGCCCATTGGACCTTCTCATGATTTTTATTGTATTGAATCACAGTTGATGTAATCAGGTTTCTGACACTGATCGAATGAAAAAAAAACCTTTAAATCCTTATTTAATAGAGGCACCTTTGGTGTTTTTAAGCTTTACTGAATAAAGACAAAGTAGCGTTGCCATATCTTATGTTCAGGGACCTGGACTTCACAGGACAAGGATCACAGACTACATTAGTGTGAGGGTACTCACTGACCTGGACATAATGCTACACCACAACAGCTTCTTTTTTAGCTATTGTATGGCTTTGCCGTCATTGTTTTTCACACACTTCATCCAAATTCTTCAATTTGAGTATCGACAGCCTTGCATTTTGTGAGACTTTGGCAGTCTTGAGTGGTCCTCCGATGGATCGAGAGACCAAGTTGAACTAATATTCTAGCTGCGTCAACATATTGAATCAATTCTTACCAGATAAGTTGTTTTTTTTCTTTCAGTCACTTTTGTTGCTCTGAGCTTTTCTTTAGTTCTCATTACAGTTGAACGGAAATAAAAATGTTAGCACATCGCCTTCCTGGACATGGACGTCCCACGATTCGCCTCGTAAAATCCCGTTGTAATGCCAAAGGCGTCTTTAAATCGGTGTGTTGTGAGGACTGGGTATCATGCGGAACGTTTTCATGTCTGCGGATCATTTACTCGTTTGACTTTTCCTTCCGCTCTCGCAGTCAGATGTCCAACCTGATGAACCAAGCAAGGCTGAAGGTGCTGAAGTCCCGCGACGAGATGATCACGGTGAGAGATCAAGTCTCATATTTTACACATATATATATTAACACAGTACTGCTTGTATACTGTTATATAAATGTTATTTATTCCAAAGGATCTGAATACCAGTTCATGAGCAACACGTTTATGTCTTTAAAGTTATCTAAATAACTCAGGGAAACCTCTGTGCTCTACTTGTCTTCCTGTCCTCAGGATTTGTTGAACGAGGCTCGTCAGAGACTTGCAGAGATTGCAAAGGACGCTGCGAGTTACTCCACCTTACTGGAGGGCCTGGTGCTTCAGGTAGAGTCAAATACACAAACACAGCTGATCGGTGTGTTGCTTCGCTGCGTTTTCTGAGTGTGCTTTTCACTTTTTTTAGGGTTTCTATCAGCTGCTGGAACCGAAAGTTACCATTCGCTGCCGACAGCAGGATGTAGAGATGGTTCAGGTGAGGTTGAGTTAAATATGGGGCTTTATGTTGTAGTTGTTGTTACAAGGTAATTAGAAAAACAGCTGCTTCATCCTTTGTTACATGTATGATAGCAGCTAGTGTTGTGTTTGTAAGTCTTTGTTTTATTGCTTGACAGGCTGCGGTTAATAAGATCATCCCAATCTACAAAGAGGCCGTGAAGATCAACATAGTTGTCAAAATCGACCAGGAACGCTTTCTTCCGTCAGAGATGTAAGACGGTTTAATGGACTTTAAGACCAACTCTTAGTCTATGATGTTCTATGTATTGTCAGATTACTTTTTTTTATGAAAAAGCGGGAAGAGAAAACAACACTTAAAATGAGTTTGGTTATCTCATAATGGTGTAAACTCTTTGTTTGAACAGCTGCGGAGGGATAGAAGTGTACAATGACAACAGGAAGATCAAGGTTTCCAACATTTTGGAGAACAGGCTTGAGCTGATGGCACAACAGGTAGAGTAATATAATATATAATGTATCTAAAACCCAAAGCACACCTTTATAACACTGTTAATGTAGTTTCTGCTGTTTGCCTGTGGAGGGCAGCAGAGCAGAGCCCACAGAGCTACACACAAATGAACTGAATTTTAATTGGGTGTTACTTAATTGAGCAATATTTTTAAGAATGGGGGAACACTGATTCTTCTTTTTGCTTGGATTGTAGATTCAGGTGCAGCAGGAAAGCTGGTTGTTTACCAATTACAGACAATTACTTTTGTAAATCACTAAACTGTATTCAGTCACGCTTTGTGTTTGGGCGACCTGCTCGTGTTGCAGATGAACCTTGAGAGGGATTTGTTTTGAGCAAGCGTCCTGACATGGTTTCTGCTTCCTACACACAGCTGCTGATGCCTTATCACTACATAGGCATCCTCTATGTATTTTAATATTATTTAATAAACCCCAGGTCTGCACAAAGCAAGGCCAAACATCTTCACTTTTTGCAAGCAAGAAGCTTTCACTTATCTTTAAGTTTTGGCACTCAACGTCTGCGTCCTCAACGTTATTCATGGAGGTTCAATGATTTGTCCAGGTTTGTCCTTTTAGTGTCTTGCGTGTACTTATTTGTGTCCTGACTTTACGCCTGACAGATGATGCCTGAAATCCGAGTGGACTTGTTCGGAGCCAATCCAAACCGCAGGTTCACGGATTAGCAGCGGATTGGAAGAGAGCGGTGTGGCCACAGCTGACCAAAGACCTTCATCATCGTGAGCACCAGTCTGTACAATCACTTGATGGGATGCTACTGATGTGTTGATATAGTTTTTTTGTTGTTTGCACTAATTGATGTAATAATGCAACAAGTGCACTTTTATTTATGTGTAAGTGCCCTCTGTTGTACCTCTGCTTTAACTGCTTTAAATTGCAAAAATGTCTTCCTTCAGTTGTTTTGGGAAATCTGTTGTAATCAAAGCTACATATTTAGGTCACCAAATATACACATATTCCCTTCACATGGTCTACATTTTTGTAGAGTACAGCCTATAATGCTGTGGATTATATGGTATGTTTGCCAAACGTCTCTTCTTTTTAAATAGTTTTGCTATGTGTGCATGCCGACAGCGAAAGAATGTTTACCTTCTGTTCTGAAGCACTTAACATACGAAAGCCAAATAAATAAAAAATAAATAAATGTGTGTGACACCGAGAAATGAGCACGTATGAGAAATCTTTATTTACAGCTTGTAAACAAACATTTTACTCCGGCTATGACTCTACAATGAGGAAGATGTAGTAGTCTGGGTACGACAGCCACATCAAAATACGTCTTGCATTAAAAATGTAAAAAAAAAAAAAAAAAACTCTTTTAGTACGACCCAGTGGAGATCAGTGATGGCAAACAGTTGGAAAGACAAGGTGCCCTACTCCCCCCACGGGTCTAACAAATATCACTGTCCTCGCTAAGTGGGACTCGAGTACCAAATCAATGTTTCAAGACTCCCAATTCCACTGAATTCATTTAAGACATACAGTTTTGATGATTTAGAACTCTACCAGCAATTACAAGGCGTTAATCGCATTTTTCTTTTTTAGTTTTTGTGCGCACGTCATTTGAAGCGATTGTATTTTTAATGTGTAACTAAGCGGTAATATATGCTTCTCAGGTTTTATTAAAGCCCTGCCGAGCTGTGTGGACCAGAGGAAGTGAAGGCTACGAGACAGGGGCCCAGCGGTCTAACCGGTGGCCTTTAGTCAGGAAGTGAGCTGTGTGTTAGGGTGTATTGTACGTTAATGCCGGGGATTAAAATATTACCATTAGATTAACAACTGACCTTAGAGTTTCTGGCGGCCAGCAACTCCCAATCCACTGGAGGAATCCCAAGATTACAACTTGGACCTCACGGGTGGAGTGGGAGGAAGGCATTAAACAGGGTAAGCAGAAGGAGAGTGAGCGAAGTTTCCAGAGAAACGCGTCAAACATTTCAATCTGAATGATTAGGCATTTGACACCAGTTCAGACTCTGACATTCAATCTTAGCTTTTGATAAAGATTGAAAGGGGAATTTTATCACTTACATAGGATGGTGCACAGTTCTCCGTCTTGACCACACAAATGGTCAGATTGGCCTTTTTAGTCAGCAGCCTCAAACCACATGCAGCAGCTCTCTCTTAACCAGACAGAATAATCCTTCTCGGGTGAAAGGTAACGGACCCAGACATATTGCAGCAAGCACATGGGATCACCCCGACAATTTGGGACACACATACTCTGATTAGTCACACGCATACACAGGACCCTGTTGGCAGCATGACAAAAAACCCTAGAGAAACTTGATTAGTGATTAGAATCCGTTGGCCCACATATTAGTAAATAGACCCTCTTCATATGTCAGACCATCCCTCTTCCTTTGGTTAGGCAGACTGCGGCCATATTTCCCTCTCTCTGTATTCAGCGCTCGCTCAGTTGTGTTCATTCATTCACTTAATTAAAGCAGCGGGGACAAACGCGTTCACCGCCACCAATGCCAAGCGCCGCTATCCCAGCAAGCCCAGCACCGTCTCCCCGACCCCAAGAAAGTAGACACCCTGCGCAATGCCGAAAAGAGGAGCGATGACCAGAGCGCGACACGCCGCGCCCTTCAGGAACGCCGACGGGCCCTCCCGTGTCATGATGCGCCTGCAAAAAGTACACAGAGACAGGAGAGGGAACATGTTACATGGCCCTCCACACTTAAAGACATTAAGGCAACACATGTTTTCTTACAGGCTAAATTCTTACCGTGTGCAGTCAACAATTCCTTTGTAGGTGTCCTCCCCGTCACCTTTTTGCAAGGTCTGCAGACGAGTCTTTATGACTGTACAGGCATATAAAACACAGGTGTAATGTCATTACATTACATCAATATACATATATGTATATACACCTGCTATCTTAGTGAGATCCCCATTCACACCCCACCTCCTGCCCTACGATCTTCCTCACATTGTCTGTATCTTCCTCCCACTTACCATCCAATGGCGTTACAGCCACAGCTGCCACTGAGCCTGCACCGCAGCCGGCCATAAAGGACTGCCAGAATGGCGCCCGAGCCTGCACATTACCCACTTTTTCCCGGCCCAGCGCGTTTAGGTTGGCAAACAGCGGGAAGTAGATCATTGAGAAGGGGACATCCCTGAAAATAAGGATTACGGAAATGTTTGATTAAAGGAAAGGCAGAAAGGAAATAATCTGAGAGGGATGCTGTTATGGCATAGAGAAAGAAAGAGGATGGACTGTAAACAAAGGGAGAGAGAGAGAGAGACATGGCCCCATTCAACGGCAGTATGGCAGCCAGACATAGCTGCAGGAATCTATTGATCAGAGCATGACGTACAACAAACGCAATGTGAAATCAACTCATTAAAGCAGTGATGATAGACTTGAATGAAAGGGGAGACAGAGAACGCAAGCAACTGTGCATGGTCATGGATGTGATATTTTTCAAAGGTTTCCAACACGAGAGCAAAGTATAAAAAGCATAATGTCATGGACTGAGTGACACCACTGAAATCAAGAAGACACGGAATTATACTGGAGACCAGAACTGTCTGGAATAGTTCAAAACATATAAAGATTCTGGAAAAAGACCAGAGTGTGAACAGTATGAAGCTATGGTTTGCCTCTGTCTTTTTAATTTCATTGTAAAATATAAAATATCATGTATTGAAAGTGTGTGTGTGTTTATCTTTTTGTGTGTATGACCTCACTAAGGTAGCTCCTGCTCCTCTGTAGAGGCCCGCCAGTCCACGAGTCTTCAGCAGCTCCACAGTGATGCTGGTGGCCGAGGGCCGAGGTGCCGGGCTCGGTCGCGCCGGTTGGGGGGCCGCCAATGATTGAGCTGGACCGGGGGCAGCAGCCGGAGCTGGAGTTGGAACAGGCCTCTGGGCAGCTGATAGTCAAACACAGACTGCCCCAGGTTAGCAACAATCAATAGCTCAATAACAACACTCACATTAGGTCTTAATTATTGGGAGGCATGGCGCGTATATGACTTAAGTTACACCAAGACCAGTGAATTGCATCCTTTTACGCTGATGTGAATTTTGACAAACTGCTTCTTGGTATTTGTACAAGAAAAAAAACATTAAATCCAGGAACCAACTCACTGAGCCTTCCTGCATCCTGCAGCTGGATCTTAAGCATCTCCATAGGAGTGGTGACGACCACCTGACAGGTCCCGGCCCCACAGCCTGCCAGTACCTCCCCCCACAGGGGTAAATGCCTGGAAACACAGCAGTGTCAATAACACATATACAGCATGATCAAGAGCACACTTTTGCAGTAAAAGGCCGTATATTAGTCCGTATATTGAAGAGCAAACACACAGATTTTGCTTCAAGCACTCAGCAAACCATGCAACAGCATATTCTTTTTTTATTTTATTTTATTTTTAGCAAATTACACTAATCCATCTAAGACCTTAGACTTAAGCGCTTTAACACTGAAAACAAGATCAACAAACACACTTGTCACTGATTGACTTTCATGACGAATTTGTTGTTGTTGTTAATTAAGAGAACAGTATCGACTGTAATGCAACGAGTACGTTTCAGCCGGACCTATTGCGTTGCTTGAGATGCTGTTTACGTGGCTTCCTTATATGATGCATCATTGAAGGGCAAGAATCTTATTTACCCATCCTTCGTGAGCTTCTGTCTGAAGACGTCATTGGCAGCCAGCTTGATGGCTTTTTCTGGTGTAACAAGCGTGAGGTTGACTGCTGCACCTGGAGGAGACAAACAGGCTGATGACACACAACAGTTTCCACTGAGGTACACAAATAGAGCGGACCTACACGGCAGCTTATGGCTCACGGCTAATGGCAGTAGACGCTGGTTGTTAAGACAATAAAATGGAGGAGCGTAGGTGGCCAGATTAAGTTTATAGTAAGGCACGGTCGAAGTGTTGTTTGTCACAGGGATTAGAAATGCAAGAAATACCTCTGTAGCATCCGAAATAGCCCTCTGAGCGCACCGTCTTTGCCAGGCAGTCCAACCTTTAAAGACAAAAAAAAGAAGGCAATTTACATTTTGTCACACCATAGCAATGTTCATATGTTTCACCATTAACTCTACTGACAGACATTAAGGTCAAGTCAATTATATGCTTCATTTACAAGCATCATCACCAGTCTGGCCTTCACCCAAATACACCAGGACCCTCTATTTAGCCACAGCAACACACGGGACAGAGACCAGTGCTGGTAATGTTGAAGTTCTCTGCTTTTTCTTTGCAAAGAGCAAAAAACAAAACAAAAGCCAGCCTTGTGACTGGGCCTTGAAGGGAAATTATCCAAGCTATTTTTCCATGTCTGACTCAGAGTGGAAAGCCTCAGTCTAAAATGTGGTAAACACAGGATGACCACACCCAATCAACCAGCAATAGTGATGCCCCCCCGATGTGTGCAGTTAAACATCTGTGGTTGGTGTGTCTTTTAAGGACACAGAATCTGTCTTTTGCTCTGCAGCTCTTCATTTTGTGTCCGATTAAAACACAGTCACAAACTTAAGTAATTGAATGTGAAATAGTCCGAGTGCATTCGTTTGAACTTTTGTCTGGTTTTGGTTAAGCTACCATGGCAGGCCATCAAAACACACACTGTATACAGTCTTTCCCTTTCACTCATATGACCCCGTGAGGGAGTTTTGTACAAACTCACCAAAACACTGGGCCAAATATGGGAAGAGTGTGTTGAGCTGTGCTGCTCCACCCTCTGAGATTCAGCGGAAAAGTATGTCGGCATCGTCTAAATAATTCGGACTTGTTTGAAGCTCAAATTTAGAGAGTGCTGTTTGAGCACATTTAGCTATCATTCATCACCAGCAGATATTTTGCAACGGTTTTACAGTTCAGAGACTTTGCTTGGATTTGCATGTAGAAAAAAAAGATTTGTCTTCCTTCCCTAACTCATAAAGATGACTAAAGAGGCTTTTTTTCAACAAAAACTATGAAAACGTATTGTTTAGTGATGTTAAGAACAACTGCATACATGTATCGGGTTAACTTGGGGCCAGGGGAGCCCTACTCACATTCCTTTGTAGACTTGGACGCCCTGCTGGTTCTGTAGGCGGGTCTTGGCCAGGTCAATAGGAAATACACATGTCACACCAACCAGGCCTGCCACGCCCCCGTTAATCAGCTTAGCGGGGAGGCTGCTGAGGGATCAACACAGACACGGGCCCACGTGCATGCACAGACCCATTGAAACACAGTCACCAACACAAGCCATGCAAATGACACATCAATTCAAGGACAAACATAGAAATAAAAGGGGGCACACCAAGACACAGAGAGAGAGAGAGTGTAAAAGCCCAATGTCAACCCAGCTGCTGCTTCCACATTATAAGAATGCATTCTGATCCGTCTTCATTACGCTAAACAAACGTGGCAAAGATACTCACCTAACTTTCTTCTCCCCCATCCTGCTTGTGTTTGGACTCCAGGCCCAAGACCACGACTCCTCCTCCTCCTCCTCCACCTACCCCTCCTCTTCGTCTTCCGTTTCCTCTTCCTCTTTCCTCCCACACTTCGGCACGCCACCCAATGTTGTCAACGCAGCTTAACCCTCACCTGCCCGCCCACGCCACAAAAGCAGCTCACTGCTTCTTTTAATGGGGCAGCAACAGACCGCCTTCGTCCCCCCTTGGACGCCCTTTTTTCTGTTGTGGACAAAACCACAACAGAATCTGTTGGATCTGTGTCTTCTGGCCCAGCCTTTCTGCTTTGTTGCACCTCACACCAAAACCCAATCTTAAATCTCCCACTGCCTGGAAACACAAAACACATGCAATTAATAAGGATTAAGTCATTCGAAAGAGTACAAGTGAGACCACTGTTTCTCTAGTCTTTATGACGCTTGTCTTTCTCAAAGCCCTGTGTAGGAGTGTGTCTCTGCGATGGAGGATGGACACACCTCACATTAACTATAGAGCCTATCAAGTCCAGATTTAGTCATTCATAAATGTGAATAGCGGCATACCCCAGGACTATGGAGACAGAACATCTTGAGTCTCTCTAATCTGCCAGCTAAAAGGGATCAGAGTATTTGATCTAGCGAGGTGGGCCGAACTGAAAATGAGTGGAGCTTGCGGTATTCTTTTACCACATTTGGAATCCAGCATTTAACAAAGGACTGAAAAGGAGATTTGAATAGAAGTGGAAAAACTAGTTTGACATATTTTATTTGTTTGTTCTGGAAGTACAATATTTTGCTGCCCTGGGGAGATAATACAGATGCAGTTGAAACCTTATCTTGGTTCCACAACCATTTCTTTCCTTTACTATGTTCTCTGTTTCTTCCATTCCTTTTCTGCCTTTTCTCCTCCTGACTTCCCCCTCTCCGTCAACTCCTTAATTAATCTCTCTCTTAATCTCTCCACCTCCATCCCGCCTCTATTTCTACCACCTTCACTCTTTATTTCGCCTGTCCTCCTCTGAGACTAACGGAAACATTTCATCATCAGTCATTTTGCTTTGTTCATCTTCTCATCTTGATTTGTATAATTTCCCATCACCTCAACTTTTTCTTCTATATATGTCCCCTTCATACTCTATCTTTTCCATCGCTGTATCCTGGTCACATTCTACACATGCCCTTTTTGCTGAGTCTCTTTCTGTGAAACTTTCTTTCAGCTCAGCTGCATTCACGCACAGCAGTGACCCTGCCAAAACACAGACAAATGGTGCCTCACCCCAAGCCAACCTCCAGCTCCCGGACCCCCTTTTTTCCTCCAAAAAAACTGCACTGGAACACCCCGCTCGCACAATTCACCCAGTTCACACAGCACTAGTCCCAATGTGACAGCTTTCAGAAAAACTTCATTTTCTACCATCACAGAGATATAGCAGCGGGGAATAGTCGGGTCTTACCTCTGTCGGTGCATCCCACAGACAGGATCAAGCTGTCCACTTTCCTTTCACTTCAACAATGCGTGCAGCAATGGTAGTCAAGCGAGAGCGGTCTGAGAGAGCCAGCCGCCACTCAGGGGCCGTTGCACAAACACCAGCTTTGTCCTGCTGCCTAAGTCCCTCCCTGCCGTGGTGACACAGCCCCAGCAACACAGCTCTGCACTAACACAACTCGACATAAACTCATGCTGCTGCCACAAGGCACGCAACAGCCGGGGCAAACACCCACAGTTATAACTCAATGTGTATTTTCTCTAAGAACATTATGTTTATATACAACATGAACAGCAACAAGAAAGGGCTGCCCATCAGTAATGAGCTCTCTATTCAACGGTCCTGGTATTACATAACACCTCGAGGCACATTGAATTCCAAGAATGTTAACAGACTTATAATTACGACCAATGTAACAGGGGCATACCAATATGATTATCACTGTCTGGGACAACTTCATTATTTATATTGGGGAATATGTAAATTTAGGTAATTATTAAAGAACAGAAAGTTATGTAAGGACATCAACAAGAAGAGCATGTGACTGCCACAGCAACCACTCATTGACCCTAATAATGAGCATTGATTGATGTATTGATTCCTGTTGATGGAAAAACAATTACTGTCAGTGATCATTTCCCTCATCAGCTGGGATGACTTGTAAGTATCCATAGTGGAAGGAATCAAAGGGGATTTTTTTTTAATATTTCATTTCAGCGTATGTGGCAAAATGTGGCCCCTTATTTAATATATGGTAAAAAGCATAAGATGTATAGACAGACCAACTTTCTCAGTCCCATGTGCATACACATATACTATTTCGTCGCTGATCATATGTGTTACAAAACCACAAAGCGCACTTTTGAAATGAAAAGCTCTCCGGGGAAATAAAACCTGATAGTTGTGGTGTCCTGAAGTGGTGGAGGAAGAATTCAGACGCTTTACTCAAGTTACAGTAACAATACCAAAGTGTAAAAAGAAACGTTCTGCATTTCAAATTTTACCGTAATAAAAGTACAGAAGTATTTTTAGGAAAATGTAAATAATAAAAGTACTCATCATACAGAGTGGAACCTGTCTGTTATATTTTTGTTTATGAGGCTATTTATTTGTTACTATTCACAAGTATAAGCAGCATTTTAATGAAGCTGGTCGAGGTGGAGCAAATTTGAATGACTTATTATGCTGTTAGATAGCGTAATCAATAAAAGTGCATCATACTGATCTTATATTTTGTATGTATAAGTATAAAATAGCATGTATGGTATGTCAAAATTGTACTACAGTACAGCACATGAGCAGATGTACTGAGTTAGATTGCACCAAAATCCATCTGAAGCACCTGTCACCTCGTCTCAACCCGGAACAACCTGTTCCACAGCCCCTTTCACCACCATCATCAAAACACCAAATTAATATATTTCAGAAGAATGGAGTTCAGAGAACTGTACAATATATGTCGAGGTCGTTTTGATTTGTCATTCTATGTATTCTATATAATAATATGGAACAGGCTCCCAGGACAATACACCCTGCTGGAGAAATCATGAGCTTTCCTCTTGCACCACCTTTAGGCCAAAACGTTGACTTGCACACTGGATATCTCATGAATCTGATCATTTAATTTAATGCCATTAAATTAAATGCCTTGAATGGGGTTTAAGTTTTGGACATGCAATATTTGCATGACAATGTTTGATAACTTTTTGGATTTAATTTGGTTTATTTAAATGCATGATTATGCGTTAATTATACTTCCAATTTTACACATACTTTGAATCAGTACAAGCTATTTGAGTAAAGTGTTTTTTAAAGAAAAGTTATTTAATCAAACCATTTTACCATATATTTACCATCGTCCTTTTTCCTTTGGCAAACACCTGAGCTAGAAAACTTGGGGAATGTGTGACATGGCCTTTCTTTTTTTTTAAATCAATAAAATGGGATATAATAAGAGATATGTGCATGGGCATCTAACTCTGAACACAGCCGTGCAGGGCAGAGTGTTTACTTTGGCCCTAATTTATTTAATTAATGTATTACTTTGGCTCTAACTGTCACCGAGCGCAACTGCTGTCTCATAGCGTGCACTTTTCACACATTGTGATGGAGGGAGCCCCCGTGCAGTGTAGAGGACAACTTCCACCGCGATGTTGTTTACAAAATCTAGCCTACACGGAGAGCTGGCAGTTTACTGTACACGACAATGATCAGCTGAACGAGTCACATTTTGTGATTGATTGAAGACAGTTGTTGCTGTTATAAATCAAATCAAAGGGGTGGTAGGTAAAAAAAAACCGTTGACAATAGGAAATTAACGAAAATATAACGAATGTGCCAAACGATTTGAACTAAACCCTCATCTCCGCGCACGGAAACAACACTGATGTAACTTAAAACAAGTTACCTGGCTCATACCTGGTTCATGTTTTTATTTTTTTTAATTCATTCACAGGCATTCCCTTTAAACGGCGGCCGCAATACCAAACCAATGGGTTACTGTTGACGTTAGACTTTTGCTACTGTGACGAGCAGAGATATATAAGTGCAAACATGTTTAAAAGTGACATGTTATTGTTGTAAAATATCAACATGGTCGACACTATAAAGAGTACTTGTGTCCAAATATAGTTTAACATATAGGTAAAGTAGAAGCCCCCCCCCCCCTCCTCGCCGTGCGGTGGTATCGCCCTCCCCATCTGTTCGGCTCCAGTGAGACTCTGATTGAAACAGATTGTAGCGCTCCTCGGGTCGCGATGGCAAATGTCCGACAAGGACGACACCAGCAACTTTTGTCGTGTTTGTAATGTTACGGAGACATTGTAAGTCGCCGAGGAAACTACCCTCTAATGTGAACAACAGACGTGACACAATATCTCAAGTTCGAAGATGTCACATGGATGTAGAGTTTCTGTGGAAAAGATCCAGTCCTGGTGGGAAGTCCCCGCCATAGCGCACTTCTGCTCGCTGTTCAGGACCGCGTTCAACCTGCCAGACTTTGAAATAGAGGTAAAATACAACTGTGGTAGCTTTCGGTAACACGAGTGTCTTTCATTGCGGAAATGAAAAGTTGTTTGTGTCAGCTTTTTTGTCTGCTTGGTCTCTTGGACCGCATTTAGTGTAACTAGCTATCCGGGTAACCAGCTTAGTGTCCTCTGAACTTCTCGTTCACTAAGGCAATCCTGTTGGGTAACGAGCTAGCGCGTTAGCACAGCTAAAAGCTAGCTTTAATTGCTAATTTCTGCGCTTTAAAGTTGTAAAATGACACTTAAGACGTCCGTTGAATTTAGCAGGCATGATACAGTTTAAATAAATAAAGTTACGTGTGGCTTTTATTATATATGAACGGGTGCTCTGCTGCTCCAGAGTAACTTTAGATAAAGGTGATCTTGTAGCAACCATGTGCCCCGCTCGTTTGTTTTTATTTGGCCAGAGTCGCGTGTTGTTTATGTTTAAGAGCGACCCTATTCCAGGTCATTCACACAAAAAGCAAACCAGAGAAGACGATGAGATTATGCTTGTCGTGAACATTTAGGCATGATGTGTTTAGATTATATGCGACGCGTAGAGCAGAAAAGTCGCGTGATAACTCTGCTCGTGGTCTTACTAAAAGGACTCTGTCTGTTTCGCTTCTTTTATCTGTCAATTGGCGTAAAAGTTAAGTTCATACCGCGAGGTTCGAGTTTATTGTCTTGCAGTTTGCGAGCCATCTGGCTCGAGGAGCCACAGGGACGCAGATGCTACTCGGCATTGTTTGCTCGTCACGTTATGTTTTTGTTTCAAGAAGCGAAGGTTCAAACGTGTATTCCCGATAGCAATCGAGTTAGAAAAGCGACAGATGTAAGATCTCTGACCATTAGATAATAAACTACATGTATCTTACAACGATTAGGCGACATAATACAACTTTCCCACTCGACTCGACCCCCGTGTTCCTTTTGAAAATGTATTCGGACTTCACAGAACAGCTAATTCCAGCATGTATTTATTCGAGGTGCCTTTTCACATCACAGTTAATGTAGATCGTTTAATTAATCGAGGAATGATTGCACTTTAGAGGAACTGGTGCGGTCAACATCACGCATCAACAGTCTCCCATCACTCATTCGTCCCCACCCCCTTCAGGCGGAGGAGCACACGTAGGCATCGCTTTGTTATTAAACGAGGTGCGAGCCAGATGGGGGATCGCATTGCGCCAAGTTTACGTGAAAGTTGAGGGTCTTGTGCTGTTGCGTTTCTCCTCTAGAGCTGGAACTGGACTAACGCGAAAAACCCCGCATTGTATTTGTGTTTTTTTTTTTTTCTTCCAGTTACAAGGAAAGCTTCTTGATTTAACTTTAATGCAGCTGTAGACCAAAACATGGTTTGAACCGTCCCAGGGTCGTTGTGCTGCTGCCCACAGAGTCGTCTTTAACTGCATCACTGAGCACGTCGCATACAGATACACCCCCATCAACTGTTTATATATAGAGGATAGATTGAGATTAATGTAGTCGTCTGATACATCCCATCAGTGGTCAAGGTCATTACTCCTTTGGTGCTCAGTAGGCCTAATATTATCTACATTTATGATTATAATAGATAGTCAATGGTGATACAAGCTTACTGCTTTTGGTGCTTTGATTTGAAAGCCAGTGGAAATACATGTATTCCAATGAAACTTAAGCAATACTGTGTCAGTGTAGTGTCAGTGCTGAAACCTCCACTTTAAACCATTCTGGTGGGAAAACATATTGCGAGTTCTCATCTTGTCACATATTTGTGGTATCAGAACCCAGTCCACGTCACCGAGGGGATGTTGGCGTTCTTCTGCTGGGACATGGGATCATATCGTCACATCACTTTCTGTCAATGGCAGAGTCTCACTTCTTTAAAAGTCGCTGTGTTTGAATGAACATGTGTGTGAAACATAGTCGACATTTGGATGTAATACTACTTGTAACCGGTGGGATCCATTCTGATTGATGTTAGTCCGGGCAGAAGCCCCACAGTTCTGTGGGAAAGAACTATAAAACCATCTTTGAAGCCGTCACGTGGTGACGCTTACTCAAAGCATTCATTATCCTGTTGGTTTGGTTGCTAGCTAGGCCTATTTATTTGCAGCTTTTGATGAAGTTATTCAATTGCAAAAGTTGTGCATCATCCGATCCAGCGCTACATCAATATATTTGAATTGATGTATGTACAGGTAACATATTGTCACAAACTCAAGCATATTTTAAGGAAACACTGTCTTGATACGTGTGCCTAATGGCTCAAGAAATCATGTTTTTCTTGCTGTCTTTCCTCAGTTTTTATTTCTAGGGATGTCGTTTCTTGCTTTTGAAACATCTACACCTGCACATGTTTACCCCCTAAGTGTTAAGTGTTGTTTGTTTCGTAAACAGTGTGCCCAATGCAGTTCCTAGAGCTGTTGTGCATCAGAACATGACCTTTATATGGTCTTTCAGGCCAGACTGTGCTTTGGAGCTCAGCTTTGACGCCTAATGGGCTCCATACCATTTGGTGCGTAAAGTGGGCTTTTGGTCAGCCTTTATGTCAGGAAGTTATAAAAATTAGGCAATGCAGAACACCTTAGTCCGACCTTCTGTGTTTCACACCGCAGATACCAGGAGGACTGCACTAAAGATATGACGACATGACGATAAAAGCTCAAGGAGTCGTGGCCCACTAGTCCAGCCCGTAAACTATCCACATTATCTTCTGGCTCTCGGTTAATGTAGGACGTAGTCTGGAATGGTTTGTTCCAAAGTGAGGACATCATAGAAATAAGAGGAAACTGTGAGTGAGACATGTTTGTTTTGCTTAATGCCACATACCAGCAACAAGACAAGCTGGCTCGGGCACTGTAACCGTTGTTGCCTTTGTCTCCACATACATTTATACGGTTGAGAAAGTTGACGAGCCACGCATACATATTACTCGATCAATGTTAATTTGACACCCGACAAAGCCTTTCAACTTGATATCTCTTCTCTTTAGTCTTCTCTTCCTCTTTCATGTGCTTTCGGCTGCACATGTGTTATAAACGGTACGGTAATGTCAGTCAGCTCCAGTTACAATCTCTGTATATGCAGGTTGAATTACCCAAGAAACAGGGGCAGGAAGTGGCTGTCATTGGTCATGACAGAGTAGTAGTAGTGGTGGTGGTGGGGGGGGGGGGGTGTTGAGTGATTTCACTCTGTCCTGTGCTTTAGTGTCCACACACTGTGACATAGCGTCAGTCCTTTTCTTGTGGACATAGCGTCGTATTGGCTGCTGTTGTCCTTTGTCCGTCTTTGCCACCATGTCCATACTTTATAGACGGCAGGGGTCAATGTTGTGACCGCTGAGGGCCTCAACCAACTCTGCAGGGCTGGTTAGAGACCTATTCTGGATGTGTCACCTGTGGGGAGATGAGTTTTAAGGGTAGTGGGGGTGCATACTTTCACTAGTCTGAGGTCCGGTTGCCTATTTAAACACTAAAAGTGTTTGAGTTTTTTTTGTTCGATGCGAGCTGAAGAGTAATGAGTAGAAAGATGGGTCCGATACTGACTCTTCACAGCTGGATTGGGTATCTGTGACAATCGGCCGATCTGGTGTCCGATGCCGTTATTTTAATAACTAACTATCCAGTATTGCTATCTATAAATTAAGAAAGCAATGTTTTAGTCGAGCCTGATGTTGCCTTACATCAGGATTTAATAAATGAGCTGTCACTTCCACACAGTGAGGCATACAGCTTTATAATTAAACACTGCTATTAGATCGGTACTTGGTATCGACTGGAACCCAAAGCCCAGATATCGGTACTTTAAAAGTTTGATAAATGCACCCTGAGTAAAAGTATTGAGAACTGGCCGAGGCAGCTGACTAAATACCTGCTCTAGTGTCACTGAACCACCTGTTTCTTTTTCTCTTAATAGAGGTCCTGTGATGGATGGCACATTTGAGATCACTATGTTTTGTGCTCTGTGAAACCTATACCAGGGGCAAACTCAGTGAGTGAGTCTGTGGTACTGTTGGGGCAGCTCTTTTCTTTCTAAGGTGCTGGTCAGTGATAATGGAGCACCCCCGCCCCCCCCAAATCTCCTTTGCTAGCCTTACAAAACAGTCCCTTGCTCATTGTTCCTTGGGCTGATACACTTCACTGACACTGGTTTCCACTTTCCTCCGGCTGCAGGCAGCGAGCTGGGAAAGCAGTGTGTGGATGTGTGTGTGTGTGGACGAGACAGTCAAGTGGGTGAGATGGAGAGGAAAAGAAGGAAAGAGGGGCAGTGGAGGAAAAAGTGTACTCGAGATTGAGCGAGCGCGCTTCGAAGTGAATGGACATTAGTGTGGAGGAGTGGGAGGGTGATCTGCAGGAAGGAGACCCAGGGTCGACATGCCTGTCCCCTGGCTTTTTGTCTCTGTGGCGAATGCTGGATTTCTTGGCTGTGTGTCTTTTGAAATGAAGCCTAGAATCCCACAGACGCTGGTAGGCCTCTGTTGCTGGATTGTGAATGATGTGCCCTTCATCACCAGACACGGCTTTCATTTGCCGACGACCTCTGTCCCCGTCATCTTCCCGCTCCGCTGGTGGCCCGTTTGGCACATCGTCGTGCATTTGTTTTCCGTATATCTTCATCAGCCGCCCGTCATAATCTATGTGGTGAACTCTGACTTAAACCTCCTTTTAGGAGATACCCATTATTGGTGATTAGCTAAGAGACGTGGGCAATTTATGAGCCTTCAAAGTGGACTTTCATTTTTTTTTCCATGTACAAATTACCAAGCTCTGTGCAGTTTGCCATAATGCAGTTGTTTGTGTAAAAGCGCATTTCTTAGAAGCTTCTGACTGTGGCATTTTTAGGTTTATACTTTAAATTTGACAAGAATGATATAATGGGAAAAAGAGAAATGACACTGCAGTGCAGCACACAAAGCCAGGCAGCAGTTTTGATATCTTTGGAGGTAGAACATTCCTTTTTCCATAACGAGATGTTTTCAGCGAACGAGAGTCATTACCATCCTTGTGTGGGTCAAGAAACGAAGAGACACTTAACGAAACAAACTTTTTTTTAACTTAAACTTTCCCTGAATACTAAAGGGACATTTTTTTAAATGTCTGTCTCGAGAAGAACCTTTGAGTATGGGCATAAAACGCATAGATCTTTTTAGATCTATTCGTGGCGTGGCTCTATGGATGGCGTTGTTGGTTGAACTGTGTGTCAGTCCTCCCACCACTTTGAGCCACTCTGAAATATCTCAGCAACTAATGGATGGCATCCACTTATCCTGTAACATACATCTACGTGATGGACAAGGCACAAACATTTGTACAGACACACTCATGGTTCCCAGAGGATGTATCCTAATGACTGTGGTGATGTCACAGCTGTACTTTGTTTTTGCCGCTAATTAGCAAATGTTAGCATGCCTAACTAAGATGGAAGTTATGGTAAACATTTTACGTGCTAAACATCAACATGGTGTTAGCATTCAGCTCAAGGAACAGCCTCGCGGTGCTGCTAACATGGCTTCGGTCTTCAAGTGGAAACTAAGCCAATCAGGTAATAAGCTGATTTACTAACGTAAGCATCTACAAGAAGAGAATACGTTAAATCTTTAGTGGCAAGAGCGCCGCCATGTTGCTGTGCTCCTGCCTATGATGCTCTTCTTGTGGTTGATATTTTCCTGAATTCAAGGGTTTCAAATGTGAAAACGTTAACGCTCAAAAACACTTTACTGCGGGGCCACTAATGAAGAACTTATTCTTACTGTGATTTTGTGAATGTTTCAGAGGATTGCTTTCTGAGTGGTTATTTTGGATTATTTATATCTTTATGGTTGATTAGTTTGAAACACTATTTATTTTGTGCACTTGTTGGCAAAGAGCTCAGCTATTAAAGGTCAGTGTGGTGCAGTGTGTGCTTTTCCTATTCTCTCATTTCTACACCTGCTACAAAGACGTTGAGATCAGATTATAACTCGCATGAAGAACATTTGCTTCTGTCTTTCACGCAGCGTACAGAATAATGTTGTCGAACTATTGGTCTCTATGGCACCCATTTTTAATGGCCAGCTCGAGTTTGTTTTTTTAACTACCCGTTTATTATTCTCTTTTGTTTTGATTGTTTTAATCTGAACCACACCTGGATTTTATTGTTCAACCTGTTAACAGTGTGGACCGCCTCAGTTCCTCATTATCTCCTGAAGGCCTCACACACCAGTAGTCGTCCCACACAGCTGTTTTCACTTACATTGCCTGATTAGTGTGTTCAGGTACAGATTAGTGCCTCCCTCACTCTCCAGTTATGTTGCATCTGTTGGGGTTTGTGCAATTATAAAGTCGTTATTAGCTCATAGAGATGGTGACATCACAGCGCTATGCCCAACTTCGGCCCGATTAGCTGTCCAACCTGCCAGGTTAACTGGACACCTGCTTGGATGTGCTGAGCCTTGAAGATCCCAGTAAGCGTTCAAGGACTAGCCTCTCTGTCTACCTCTCACCACGTCCCATTCTCTTTGCCATCACTTGTTTCAGTGCCTCGTACCCGCTTGCTGTCGCTCTACCCCGTCCCTCTCTCTCCCCAGCCCCGGCCCCTGGCATCACCATGACTAAACCCCAGATGGTGAGTCTTTCTTTCCCATCCCCCTGGAGGGTGGAGGCTCTCCACTCTGACTGGGTGCTAGCTGCTGCTGCTGCTGCTGCTGCAGCCCTTCTGGGGAGGGGGGTCCTATTTTTGCAAAGCCTCCGGTGTGATTGTAAAAGACGATTTAGTCCTATTAGATCTGGTAAATAAGCAAGAGCGGGCAGCCTGTGAGCAACATACTTGTTTCTGTTGTCTCGAAAGCAAATGGATTAACGGGGAATAGGATCAAGGCTTAAGTGTTGCTCCGTCATGGCCCCGCTTCTGCTGATTCCCTGTTTTGTGGATTATAACTGTAGAAAGCAGTTAACTTAACGTTACTTGCCAGTCTGGCCTAGGGCTGTCAAAATTGGCCACAAATGACGTTCAAATATTTGTTCACTTTGAAAGGGGTAAAGCACGATGGACGAGGAACGGCGAAAGAGTTATCGATACCCCGTCATTTCACTACAAAACCCTAAATACGGTGGCAGCAGAAGGGCTGAAGATGTGCGGCAGGATATCATTAGCAAAAGCAGGCAGAGGATGGACTTCTGAGATTTGTCTGGAGTTTGTTGCGGTATCTGCACCACCATCGGGGTTCAGTAAAATCACCGATAACATGTTTACCTTCAACCTGAGGCTGCTTCACCTACTTTAACGCAACAACAAGGATCCATTCTCATCTCGGATCAGCGCCGTTAACTCATCCCTCATCGCTTCCCCTTTCTGTCCCACCCGCTGACACATCCCCAGCTCAGCCCGTGTTACAGCCTCGCAGACTCCAACCTCTGACACTCTCTTGCGAGATCAGGCTCCACATAAAGGCCTCGAGACTTTTTTCACACTCTGGGAGTACCCCTCAAAGATCAAGAACCGTCTTTTTTTTTTTTTTTTGTAATGCCCTCCCTTGCATGTGCTGTGAGGGTGGCTTTGTAAAGGGGCTGCTGCCCCTCCCCCCCCAATTGTGATTGACAAGTGAGAGCAGCAGTACATGCATCAGATGGTTTCACATGGGGAGTGTGTGCGCAGAGGGGGAGGCAGAGGGGCACATACATCGGGGTTTGTTTCAGCCAGCTCCATTGTTGAAGCTCCCCATGGTTCCCTCTGTCTGTCTCCAGCCCCTCCAGTGATGCTGTCTCACTTTGTGCCTCAGCGGCTGCTTGTGCAGCCGAGACGAGAAGCCTGAGAGAAACCAAGTGACGAGAACTTCACCAAATCAGGTCTCATCCAGTGGGAGCCCCTGAAAACTTGGTGGAGTCACTGGTTCACGTGTTTGGCGTGCTTAGAAACAGCGTTTTGTGTTGTGTGTCTGTTTCAACAGCACAGTTAGAGGAAGTAATAAAGAGAGTGGTTTAACATGTTGCTGTTTGTTCTTGTAGGAAACGCACTCTTCAACAGTAGGATGTATAAAGAGGGAGGGAGCATTGTGAATATTATTCTAAAAGGTTGAGTTGACATATTTTTTATTTTTTATTTTTTTTTTTATTTTTTTATTTTTATAGCGACGCTGACCAGAGTGTTGTCTGAGAGCTGGCACAAGGGGATGCGGGGGGGGGGGGGTCTGTCTGTCTGTCTGTGTGTGGGGCCTTATTGGGGGGCAGACTGGCACACACTTGGCTGACTACAAGGATTGCTGGAGGCCACAGGCTTAAGTAAGGCTCTCTCGTTGGCACACTTTGAATGTTCTCAACCCCACATCTTTACACATGTTGTCAAAATACTAACCGGTGATGCATAACAAATGTTCGGTCTGAATGGGCGTTGACAATACAACAGATTGCATTGTTGCAGGCGTGTTGTTCAGTTACTAGTGGCGACACAATAAAATGCAATCCAGGAACGTGGCATCTGTCTCACTGTGGATGATGTTGCGTTGCAGCAAAAGTTGAGCAAGTTTCAACTGTTTTACGAAGCCCTCTGCATTGGCACCTTCATTGCTTCAATCGAGGGGCGTCATTCAAAGGAATGAATGAGCAGGAAACTAAAAAAAACAATCTTGATGTGCGCCAACACTTATTTTATCAGCCATGCAGTCAATGGAGGGGTCTTCTTTTAATGAATTAGTGGGCTGTTTTTTCCACACAGGGTTCATGGCGTCTAAACGTGGCCTCAGTGCTTCTGGAGCGATTGCACCATTGTTTGGGAATGTCAGGACCTTGACACACCAGCAGGCTGAACTCGAATAACTAGAGCTTAAAAGAGCCAACACCGTCCCCTCATGTTAAATGTTAAATGTTGTACACAATGCAAAGACTACAACTAGTTCTCAAAATACAGTATTCAGTAGGCTTTTCAAACAGCTTACACTTTTTGAAAAGGCGTAGACTTCCTGGTGTACATAGTACACTAATGATGTAGATTTTTGATATACAAGCATCCGCGTCTTACTCAACCAGCCATGAAGATCTCTACTGTCGTCAGCCTTTATTTGACAAACCTGTGCTCAGGGAGGCGCAGAAGACCCTGAACACAACACACGTGATGTGTTGCCTTCAGGCGGACGGTTCAAAATGCCATACAGGTTCATTCTATCCTCCAACAAATCATTAAATAGTGACAAGTAATATTTCATGATTTTATTTAGGGTCTAAGATATTGCAATTTTCTTATTTATTATCTGGTTGATTATTCCCGTTTTTTCTTTATTGAAACTATTGTTTTTAATTATTTTAAAGAAGTATAGTTTCACACTCAACATGTGAATTTAAGCACGTCCATGCATAAGTGTGTGTATGTATGTATTCACTGCGGGACAATAAAGTAAATCTTATCCTAACTTCCTGTGATACACAAATTCAGCATACTGAATAGAAGTGTTCAACCGTTTCTCTTACACTTTTGAAAAAGAGATACAAGATATACACCGTTCTTACTATACATGTCTGAATCAAACACCTTCTGTAAAGGTTACTCTTCCTCTCCTGTCAAGAAGCTGTCTGTCTGTCTCCTCGTGTCGTTTTGCTTTGACTCCGTGGCTGCAAGCCATCTGCTCCATGTTGTTTTCTCCATTTCTAGACTCCTCCCTCTGACGTCTATAACCATTCTGGTCAGGGACCTTCTTTTTTTTTTTTTCCTCTTCAGGGCCAGCAGGCAAACATTTTACCGAACTGTTTGTGTGGGCGTGTGCACGTGTATGCGGGCGCATGTTTATACAGTCAGCGAATGGGACCTCTGGGATGTCAGCTGAAGCAGGAAGCTCCATTTTCATATAAAGAAGTCGATGATGTGGTTTCCTCAGAGCTAACAGTGGAAGCATGGGAGGCCTCCCATCTCCTGGGCTTAATGATTTTCACCCACATAGCAAGCAGGGTAGGCAAAGGGTCTTGGTTTGTCTTAGGAAGGATCTGTCCATGCCTCAACACACACACACACAGAGCCTCTCCTCCACTACCCCTTCATACAGCCCTGCCACCTGTCCCTTTTAGCCCCGAGGCACTATAATAAAACTCAGTTGGAAGTTGAAACTGACCTTACAGGGAAAAAAAGGGTTTCATTTTGTCTTTACGGTAGTGTAGTGTAGTGTATAAGCTATATTTAGTGTTGGTGGCCGTTCCCACCTGGTAGTGCAGCTCAGTGAGATCAACTGTTCTTCAACGGTTCTTCCTGTTCCACATATTTTCATAAACAAATGGTGTCCTCGTCTGGAGGCTCTAGTTGTTTTGAATGTGTCATAAGGCTAGTCAGGACAGGTGTGGAGTACACAACCTTCCACTGTGGCTCGAACAGACATGTTGTAGATCAAGAATAACTGTCCAGGCAAAAGCAGCCAACAAGTTCTTGTTTTGATGCGTCTGGCAGCAGCTGAAAGATGTTCGATGCTCCCCTCTGATGATCAGATGAACGGTACATCCTGAGGATACGAGGGGGCGTCTTCCTGCAGTGTTATGGCTGATGTGTGCGCATGTTTGTCATGTGGCAGGAGGTGGTTTCGTGTGGGGGGGGGGGTTGGTGGGTGTTGTCAGATGATGGCTCCTGGAGGAACCATGTGGGAGATGAAAGTGGGAGGGGAGTGGGGGAGGAAGAAATAAAGAAAGGAGAGGAAGAGAGAGGGCCCTTTACACAACAAACAGGCCTCCCTTCCCCCCTCCCGCTGGCTGTGCACACATCCTCCAACTGTTGGTGATATAGACCCCGGAGGAGCTGTTAACGGCAGTGGCATGGAAAGTATCTGCTGTGAGGCTAGAGCCAGAGAGGCCAACCCCCGATACTACGGTCTCTGTGGATCTGCCACAACCTTGGGGCTGCTGATGCATATCCGCTCCACTGCATATCACAACCCCATGACTCTCTCTCTCTGTCTCCGTCTCTCTCTCTCTGTCTCCGTCTCTCTGTCTCTCGCTGCATGCGTTGGCCGGACACTCGTACATCTTTTTATCTCAGTTTCTCTCCCTCTACCGATATGAATGGGACACATCACGGAGCCATCGGTGTCCACTGAGGAAAGCACATTTCACTTTTATCTGCAAATGCAGATGGTGCGTTGTCCCTTGAACTCGGTGTAGCCTTGACGTCTCCATTCTTTTGAAAAGTCTGCTCCTCTCCTTTCTCAGATGATTTGCGTCACATGTCTCGTAACATTTACCATCCCGGTTCTCGTGTCAAGCAGAGACCTGGAGCTGTGTCCCCCTCCTCCCCGTGGAGGCTCATCTTTAGCTTGGCATCATTAAACCCCTTTTATACAGCAGATGTGCGTGTGACGCAGTATTTCTGAATGCGCATTGGACCCATTCTTATGAGATAGTCACAGGGGAATCTCTGGATGTGACCTTAAGCAGAGACTCCAGTCTGCAGTAATGTGCTACACATTCCACTGGTAAACCACAGACCATCCCTAAAAGAGATCCAACCAAGTGTTCGGTTAGGAGGAAGGTCCTAAGTGACAATTGACTGACATGCGTCAACCCATTCTTAACCTTGAGTCTTCCTGACTTTGACCAGCATCAACAGTATGTTCTTTGTGGACCGGATGCGAGGGGACTCGGCACAACTCCACTTTGTCGTCGTCTACATGGGCCCAAATCTATCCATGACTGAAACATTAGCCCACAGCATATAAAGACTTGTAATATTAAAAACATAACGCAAACCTACATAATGGGAAGAACTCTTAAGGACCGCCAGCTACACATCACAAGTGCAGTGAGTGAAATAGACATTTCTATCGAGGCTTGCCCATGTCGGCATTATGTGAGAGCCACGAGAACAGATCGCGGGTGACAGGTGTTACTTCTCACACTGTTTGCCTGATTCTATTTAATGCATTGATAGGTGAGACTGCACCTTGAACACTTTTTCAAACACAGATTTTCTGTCCAGAGGCTGCTCCCCCCCCCCCACTGTGCCAAAAAATATTTTTTGTTGGAATCATTGCAGATCACAACAGGAGATCTGCTCTGTCCTCCGCTACTGTGCAGCCAGCCACCGGCTCCGGCTTGAGTGGGGGGGGGGACAATGTGTGGAGGGAGCCGAGAGATAAGGAGTACAGAGAGAGAGGAGAAGACTGGGGTGGAGAGAGGAGAAAGGGTGTTGTCAGGGGAATAATAGAATGTCTCAGAGGCCCTTGTAGGCACAGTGCAGCAAGACAGGGGGAGGAAAATGGTGTGGAAGAGAGGAATAAGAGGTTAAGCCAGCGAGAGAGAGAAACAGCAGGGGAGTCGGGTGAGAGGAGCAGCAAATACCTTCAGGGCAGATTGCTGATTGCAAGCCAGGCCTACAGAAGGGCTGTGGTGATGACACACCTTTTGACAAGCCTCGACTCTCCGTCCTGTGTGTGAATACGAATAAGCCCGATTTGTTTAGTGAGAAATATGGCAGTTTGGCTCTAGGATTTATACCATTTTAAAGCTTATCACGTATCCAGCGCTCTTATCTTTGAGTCCCTTTGATCATTAATACGAAGCAGTCAAAGTACTGTTTATTCTGTTGCGACACGTGTGTGTACAATGAATGTCGGTAAAAGTGCGTTTTCTGTCTGTTGTTGACCTCATGTTTGCCAAAGGTTGCAGGTTGTGTCCTTCTAGTGTGTTGGTTTGATCGCTACAATTCGTGTGTACGTGCTGATGGGGACAGGGGGGTTCCCACAGGACCGCGTCCCTCGCAGCCCGTCATCGAGATGAGTGTCAGTGTTAGCGCCGAGCCTCACAGGGATTGGCTGGATGGCCGAAAGAAAGGCACGCACACTATATTAATTCCCCTTCCCTCTGCCATCGGAGATGCAGTGTGGCACTTCAAAGGTGGAGCAGGGTGTTGTTAATCCAGGGGCCGTAGCAAGCCCTCCACTCTGCTGCACTCAACTCTCAGGCTCGCCCCCTGGCCGTGGCCCCCCCGGCCTTTTGCGAAGTGTGATCAAAGTGCAGTCTGTCTCTGATGGATGGGCTCACTCTGGCCCAGAGGCTGCCTGACAGGGGGACCAGGAAGTGGAAGGGAGCGTGACACAGGATCTCTCTGCATCCTATGCACATGTGCTTGTACACACAGGGATACGTACTCTATGCTTTCTATCCTTTTATAGATCATAGTTCATGGCTATGGCATAGTTCTGCTGCTGAGTAGCGTACGTACGCACGAACAAGCCATGACACATGCACTTGCTTGAGCAACCGTTAAACTTTTAATCCGTCTCTGTTGTCAAAGCTCCTCCCTTGATGTAGGCTAGATGAAACTATATTACTATATTCTTTACATTTCTGGTCTTTTACTGTAAATGTGTGAAGGCACACATCTTTCAGCCAGTTGCTGTGACATCATGTGACGGGACCTCAGTCACCATGGCAAGACGAGGGCTGTTTTTGAGATGTCCTGCTACCTTTAGACCTCTAATACCATCTTGTGTGCTCTTGCCTTACTCTCACGTGCTTTGACTCGCCAAGTCTTCCTGCTTATGGCTTCTTTTTGAATTATTTTTTACTAATATTCTTCAGAATCTGTCTCATTTGCCACTGTGAGCGTGTTGATTTGTAGACTTTTAACTTGGTCGTTAGAATGCGTTCATAAAACCTAATGAACCGTTCTTCCTTTGAGTAGTGAGACGTAGCTGATTTTTATTTCCAGTCATCAGAGTTGCTCTCCTGGTATCTTTCTTTAGCGTCAGTCGGACGCAAAAGCGGGCTGTTGAGTCCCCCTCTCTTCTAACCTCAAGTCGCAACATTAATCTTATCCTCTTCTTCAACTCCCCCCCCTCCCCTCCTCTTCCTCCTCCTCTGTTTGCCATCGTCCTGACTTGTCGGCTCCTGGCGTCCGTCGTTCTCCGTGGCGGGGAGGTGTGTACGCTGACCTTTGGTGACCGCCATGTTCCTCTAGAGAGAGGCGGACTGAGAAGAGACGAGTGAGTGCACAAGAGTCCAACGTGCCTCCTTGTCCTTGAGATGATTTTGGACTTTTTTTTTTTCTTTTTTTAATCCCTTGAACCTGAGGATCGAGGAAGAGTGACACAGAGAGAGAGTTTGGATCTGTTGCGAGTATGAGAGCAAGGACTAGGGGCTGTAAGGAGTGGTCAGCTGTAGGCAGGCATGTTCTGTTTGGCTCCAGCCTGAAGGGGCTTGTTTGCAGCATGCATAAGGGGGCTTTAAGTGAAATGGACACTTGGCTGACGGAGCACTCTGCATTTGCATTTCTGCCCTCTCAGCCTCCTGTTCCCTCCGTCTCTCTCTCTCTCTCTATCCCCTCCTGTTCTACTCCAGAGCTTTTTGGGGTATCATTTGGGAGAGCAATGCATGCTGGGAAGCTGTGTGGGGTGCTGCGTTTTGGTTGGTCAGCAAAGGAGAGGAGGGGGGGGGGGGCACGTCTGTGTTGCAGCTCTAGGCCCCTGCTGCCTCCCATCTCTCCTCGGTGCTTTCAGGCCTTTTAGAGTTTGCTCTGCCGGTTACTGCCGCTTCATAAAACCTCAATGGCGGAAACACAATGCCAGGAGAGAGGGGTCATGGCTGAACTTGAACCTCTGCTTCAGCCAAACAACCACTGGCAAACCAAGAAGCCCAAATCGGACAACGACCAAATTCCCACCGCCCCTCCTGCTGTCTGCCTCTGCCAGCTTACCTTACACTGGTACCAGCTCTGTCGAAAACATATGCCGAGGGCTCACGAATATCACGTCTTATTCTTCATTCATTATCTCATCGTATAGCTAGGAAAACCTGTGATGACCACCGATCGCTTGATAACTCATAAATCCCCTGTGTTTTGCTCATAATGCCTTTGCCTTATTGAAAGAGTTTTCCCTTGAAGCTCCTCTGGTTTCTTAATGTTGCAGCTGAGCTGTGGCAACAATTAGTAATATCATATTACTAATATGTTATATATGTAGTATGTATTCTTCACGTGTGTATTGACCCTACTGTCTCTTTTGTTGCGTTTCTCCAGGAGTTGGAGAAGGCCCTGTCAGAGCAGGACTCGGACTTCCTCGGGGACCTCATTGCTTGTCTTTTGCAGGGTTGCTACCAGCGCAATGACATCACGTAAGTATAGAGTGAAAAAAACAAAGAATCTTGTATATCGGCAAAGGCGGTTGAAACTAATGTCAGTGCAGCTTAACACAATAGTTGGATGAGGATTTGAGTCGGGGCCGAAGGAGAAGTTGAAGTGAACTGGAATTACTGGTGTAGATAATAACAAAACGTTGAAGGTTGATAGTCGTAGCAAATGACACTGAAGTCTGGCGGTAAAGAGGTACGCACGTTTCACGATTCAATCTGACCATAGTTTTGGTTCACAGCCCGAGTTTTGGTTCACAGCCCGAGTGTCCAGTCTTCTCTCCATTAGGGCTCATTCAAAGTGTTGTGATAAGATACCAATATGAAATTGATATGACACCTTTGTTTGGGTTGCCATACCAGAAAAGTATATTATTGATATATCTTGCTTTAAGAAATACATAAAGAAATTCTCTACAAAATCTTTCTGATTAAACAAATTAAGCTGAAGTTCGAAATGATGTCCAAGCACAAGCAGCACATATAAGAGCTTTGCTTAAGAAAAATAGTCTAAATTAGGAACATTTTAATTTCAATGTAAAATGCAAAGTGATGAATCGTACCAGGAATGCTATGCTAGCTTTGAGTACTTAGTAGTTCTGTAGGATAAAGGGCGAGGGAATAGTACAAGACCACCTGCGTCCTAATGTGTAATGTGCTTAAAGCAGTTGTACACCTGCACTCTAGGTCTTAATCGTGCCAGATCTAGAATAGTGGAAGCGTCACTTTTTTAAATAAAACATCAGAGGCACAATGGAAATAATAATCAATACAGGGTTTTATTTTCTGACATGTAGCTGCCAGGATAAAAGCAGTATTTCCATCCACTTTAAATTAGTCATAGCACCCAAGAGCCTTCACAGGAAGTCTGAGTCACCGGCACAATGACTCACTGAGGCGTCAGAATTTACTCACCATGCGATGACTTACGGTCTGTGGTGAAAGAGTGCTCTACTACTACGGCAATACAAGTGTACAGCTCAGCCACTGAAACTTTTTTTTTCTCCTCTGTCCCCAAATGATGGGGGAAAGTGAGTTCTTATTCAAATCCACAAATGGCTTTAATCTCTCATGGGGCTCCCCCTTCGAACACACCTCCTACCCTCGCCCATCATCAGAAAGACTCATAGTGGTCCCAGTGAACCGATATAAGCAGAGAGGCAGGAATGATCCAGTTCTTCCACCCAGGCAACCGCTAACAGGAGGACAACCTGCTTTATTGGAGTGGACAGGCGCTGGCATCCCGGGGGTGGCTGCTCAGCGCTAGCCTTTCACAGAGCTGCCCTTTTCATCCGCACGTGTTAAACGCTCTGCCGGAGCGGGGGAGAGGAGGGAGGGGAGGCATGTAGGGGAGAACGAGGGACAGAGAGTGGGGGAGAGAGAGAGAGAGAGAGAGAGAGAGAGAGATGGGGTAGTGAGGGGGGGGGGGGGCTGCAGCTGTGTGAAAAGTGCACACTGCTCTTTCAAGATAAGCCATTTTTCTGGCCCTCTGTGCCGTTGCATAGATGCTCACCCCTGCCCCGAGCCCTTGTTCTGTTTGGCTGGGTTGGAACTGAAAGGTAAAGATTAATCGGACCTGAACTGGAACCAACATTTATTTACCAGCTTCCACTCATAGCAGAGATACAACCGCACTCACCTATTCAAGGAAATGAGTGCAGCCCCTGTCTCGAAGCCAATAGGGCAGTTTGAACTTTGTTTCCTAAACTGTGCATTCTAAAAGGACACTAGTTGATTTTGAGACATGGCGTGTTGGCCGAACAATGTGCACACAGCTTTTGCAATTGAATTGGTTGCATTTGTCCATACTGACAGATCTCAATGGACAAAAAAAAAACCTTATTTGTTATAATAAATGTCATATGCATCTTAATTTTGTAATTGATACAAACCAAAGTTCCTTATCACCTCATGATCCAATAAACATTTGTAACAAGTCACGAATCTAACATAAATGAATCCATCATTTAGGGGTTACAACTAATAGAATCCTAAGTATTATTATAATCAAAAAGTCCGCTTTATTTTCTATATCCTTACATGTATGTTTCAAATGTATTTACAGTGGATGAGCATACCTTAATAGAACTAATCATCAGTTACAAAACAAACTTGGGAAACAACAGTTAACCACAAGACACAAGTAGGACAAAAGGGACATACCGAACCCTCCTCGTCTGGCTTTACCTGCTCAGCACCACCAACCTGAGACCCTCACAGAAAGCAAAGGCACCACTCCATCACACCTCTCCACACTAACAATACAATGGAAGGTCTTAGGTGGGGGGAACTGAACCAGAATGGTGAATTGTGCGATTATGTAAAGACAAAACAGTGGAGTAGATGCTGACACACAATGAGACAACCACACCAAGAAAAACAAAACGTTCTTGTGACAATGTAATAGTAAATCAGTGTGTGTAGAGTGTTTTTTGTTGTGATGAATTTGCTCTGCTGGCATGTCAGTGTTTGTATCTGAAGAGATTTGACCTGGTGTTGAAAAGGTTTTCATACTGTTTTAAAGTTGAGAAACCTATCGCGCCTGCCTCTGTCACTCTCGGTCTCTCATCTGTTCCTTCGCCCTGCCCTTTAGCCCCCAGGCATTTAGCAGTTACCTGGACGACATCATCAGCTACCGGTGGGAGCTGGAGGAGGGGAAGCCCAACCCACTGCGAGAGGGTCCCTTTGAGAATCTCCCTCCTCGCACTCAGGTGGAACTGCTGCACCGGCTGTGCGACTACCGCCTGGATGCTGCTGACGTCTTTGACCTGCTCAAGGTAAACTTTCCACAAGGATCCGCTCAAACTATCTATTGGGTTTTATGCGTTATACTCAGGTACTGGATTGAAAACACGGGTGAAGCTACATCACTTACTGTGACTAAAATATGACCTACATAGCCTGTAAGCATTGCCTCCCATTAACACTTTATGGTCGGTACGTTAAAGACCTGCGACTACTTTAATTAGTTTTGACCTTTTAGCAGTAAAATGAGTTTAAATGGATACCGTGTGTGAGTATAATGCATCAGGGCGAAAGAAGAGCTGCAAGATTCTCATTTATATTTACCCCTCAACTTGCAACAGAATGCTTGCGGTCTAACTGAATTTATAAGTAATGAAGCTTTATATTACACCTAACAAAGGAAATAGCACCTCGACGTATATCCTGGAATTAACTTTAGTACATCTAATAATAACCTGAGCGTTTTCCTTCCATCAGTTTATAATTACCCTCGAATATATTCTACAGCTTTCTCACGACAGAAGTTCTTTCCAAATAAATCAGCAGATTCAATTTCCGAATGTACTCGGAAAGACACTGAAAGTGCTCCGTGTCTGTATATGATTCACAGCCATGTAGGCTCAAAGGACTTGAATGACATCACCTGCTAATGACCGATGATTTAAAATCCCAGTCCTACACATGATTTAAGAAATGTGATATGTGCCCCCCCCACCAGGGACTGGATGCAGACAGCCTGAGAGTGGAGCCGCTGGGGCAGGATGGAAATGGAGCCCTCTACTGGTACTTCTATGGCACTCGCATGTACAAAGAAGAGCCAGTCGAGAGGAGAGCAGAGAAGATCAGGTAAATATAGCACCGGGCATTTTGTATCGTCTTCCTCCGTCCAGTACAACCAGGACAGATGTTATGTCACTGGTCATGTTTTCTCTCTGGTTAACTAGTGCATGTGGTAAGTGTTGACCGTCATTTACAGGCCTGTTAAGGGTTAATTATAGAGGTCTCATATTGCTTATTGCTTGAAAGACTTCCTTTCTACTTGATGTTGTTTTTCAGTGAAACCACTGAGCTGACATTACCAGAGAAAAAGAAAAGGGGAAGACCACCAAAGAAGATAAAACTGGAAGAACCTCAGCTATGGTGAGAATAAACATTCACATGTGCAGTTATGTCAAAGGAAAATCTGCATTTAGCTGTCACAACAGATGCCATGGCTGTGTCCACAGATGATAGAGAGGGTTTGAACAATCATGACTCAGGAAAATGATACATAATCAGAGTTTTGAAGACTTGTGTTATGATCCCCTTTGCCCTCAGTGAGTCGTTGACTCAGCCCACTGCTGTATCTGAAATGTAATTAAATAATAGAGTATTTCTTGGCCACATACTCTTATACACCAACCATATTCTCACCAGAAGTGTAGACCCCTTGTATTTTAATTGTCTCTGTGGGGAAAACATGCTCATCGTGGAAAATATCATGGAGGTCACATATGTTGCAGTATAATTACCGTCATCGTAGCTACTGTGCAGTTTGAATTTGGCTGTAAGGCTAAGGAAGTACGAGGAGAATCTAACTCCTGAACTCCCTGCTATATACACTTTGTCTCCAGTTGTGCATAAGAGTAATCTAATCTAAAGTCCAAAAAGCGTAATAGTCACAAAGTGTCGGGCGGTCGCTTTAGATTACAACTAGCTGAAGATGTAATACTTCTAATCCCTCTGGAATATTTTGTTTGTATTATTCTCTAATGTTTTCTTTTACCTTCAGTGAGCTGGAAAGTCAAGGGACAGAAGTGAAGTCAGAAAACGAGCTGGAAGATCTCCGCCCTAGCACAGGTAAAAGGATCTCATGAATATAAACGCATTTCTTTTCTTTTTTTTATACTTTCCACGACCAGTTTCACTGATATTAATGTCTCTATACATTTCCCCTTGAATCAATAAGTCAATGTCTCTCTTCTCTGCTCCTACCAGGCCTTAAGCGAGGCGCTTGGTCGCTTGTGTGTGATTCGGAGGAGCAGTGGGTCAGTCTGGTAGAGAGCATCCAGGACAAACCGTCCCCACAGGACCGCCACCTCCACCGGGTCATCAGCCAGAACTTCCTGCCGGAGATCCGCAGCATGATTGAGCACAAGGTCAGACACCAAAGAGACCTCGTTACTCGTGATCAGCTCCAATTACAGCGCTTACATAATGTCTTCATTAGGGTCCAGTTTGTCAGCCTCTGCCTCGAGCAATATTAATGAATACCAGCTCATGAACAGCAATTCCAACCATGGTAGGTATGCCAGTGTTTACATCTAAAATTGCTAATTTAACCAATCACTGGAGGGATGTTTTTGTTTTTTGTCTGTATTACAGTACTTAATCTTAACAACTCTCATTTCAACTTAATCTTATACTTGGAAGTATGCAGCGTATAAGGGCCATGGTAGGTGGAAAAAACAAATACGTTTGTCATTTATCAACTTAAATCAATGTTAACTTTAGTCCCTATCCGTATGACTTTTTGACTTTCGCCGTTCCGATGGAGCTGGACTAATGGAGCTCGAAAGATTGAGCAATCTCTACCGATCTCCGTTCAGTTCCTGTCATGTTCTGAAGGATCACTGTCCCCCTCAAGGAGTTTCTTTCATGATCCGGGACACTTTAGCGGGGCCAGCTGCAGGAGAGCTGTAGTGAAGGAAAGCCGGTCTGTGCTTGCCCTTAATTCTGCACACGAGCTTTGTAATGAAGTTTGCCCTCGGCCTGACTGTGGGGAGTTCTGTAGTAATCTTCAATGGGCTTGGCCATACCTGTGGGTCATGTTCATGCTCATTTGTCGTCAAATGGTGTGTTAAGTACCTCAGGGGGAGATCATAGAGATATTGTTTCCCGCTGTTCATAGCAAACACTAGACACTCAGTTTTTCCTTCAAACTCGTTTCTATAGTTTGCGATGGAATTAGTTTCAGTAATTGGACGCTACAGCTAGTCAAAGCTGAGGTTGGTCCCTGTGTTTATCCCACCTGCTTGTGTAAAGAAGGTGGTTTGGCCAGCGGTCAGTAGATGAATGTCGTGTTATTCTTCATCGACTGAACACTCAGCTCTACTACTCATGCTCACATGAAATATATGGCGTTTAAAAGGCCTTTCTGTCCAAAGCTTTTCTGAGTGCGGAGTATTATTGAAGCATTGTGGTGGTTTTGTAATGAAAGCGGTTTCACTGCTAGTACAACTACATGGTGTACTTGGTGTGCGCTGGTCAGTAGAGGAGCATCTTGGAGACGTCTTGTGTTAATTTGCTCTTGTACATGTTTTGAAAGCATGCAATTCCACTACAGCGCGTTCGACTTAAAGAGACGGTTTCATGTCAAAAAGAACAGAGAACATGGGTTCTATCAGACTTGATCACAGTGTGGGAAAAAATGCTCAGATTTAATTTGACTTTGCTCAAAGAACCGTCTCAATTCAAAGGGGAGTGCATTCCCCCGATGTTCTTCTTATGTGAAAATAGATTCCACTGATGTAACACAGCAGGAGATCACATCAAAAGATCCTGCATATTCATTAAATGTACGTCACCACAGTTCATCTACTGTATAGAGGCTGCCCTCGATTCTTACTTTGTCTTTAACTTATCTTCTACGGAGTGGCATTGCTAGGCAACAGCTGGGGTCCGTGTTTACTTCCTGTCAGCTTCTGTCATTCACATGAACTACAACGGGTAATAAACTGGGACACTTTTGGAATGTTTACAACTGTGAAATGGTCTATAAACCATAGTTATCATTTATTCGTGGATGTTATTGAGTGTTTACTACAATTACATATTTATAGAGTGTGTGTGTGTGTGCACGCGCGCATACAAGCATGTCAAATACAGAGTGTGTGTGTGTGTGTAGCCTCTTGAATCCTTTCCTCCACATGTCTCAGGCTGCTGTCACCAGCCATTTCATGGGGCACTGACAGCAGGCTGGAGCTCACCTTGAGGCAGGATGGAGCCTCTTGAATGACAGCTCTGCTGCGCCGCAGGATTCTCTCGACCTCTCTTAAGTGTCGACACCAGAGGCACTCGATCTTGTGTGTTGGGTGGAGGAGGGACTTAGTGCTGGCGGTAATGTAGGGAGGAATTGTGGAGCCCCGGGATATGTCGGTGCTTCACACTGAGACGAGGCAGAGAGTGGGGGACAGAAGAGTTTCAGAGGGCACTATAGATCACATCATGAACATCGGTCTTTCTCCTCTCTGCCACCCATGTCTCCTTTCTTTTGCCTCCTCACCTCGCACACATGCACAGGTTTCACACAGCTGCTAATGCATTCTTGAGGCCTCTCATGATTGTTTTATGGACGACCAGGAGCCTGAGTGTGACACCTCTCAGTGCTGTTGGCCGCCCCGGGCAAGACGGGTATTCACAGTCCATCTTCCCTGATGAACTCTGGCATGAGCTGCAGAGACCGGTCCCTGATAAAGACGGTAGATCTGTTCACAGCTCTCTGGCTGGTGTTCCTCCCCTCCTGTGTGCTCTATCTGGATCACAGGTTGAAATGTGGATCATAGACGGTATTTTTAAGATGCATAGTGCAGGATCGAAAATACCGTGCTCAAAATGAGCTGGATTTTGCCATCTGGTGTTCTATCACTACGTAGTGTATTTGTCAAGCAAACTAAGCTATAGGCTGTCAGGGGACTGCAGGCAGCAGAATAGAGAGGGAGACTTGGGGGAGGGGAGAGCAGAGCCAGTGACCTCTGGCCTCTCTATACTCACTGCTCCTCCACAACTCCCCAGAGCCTGGCTTGTGTGTGGCTATCTGTCTTGAAGACTCAATCAGTAATTTATGAACCATATACTGTAAATGATACGGGCATATCCACGTCTGTAAGTCAGAAATAAAATTAAAAGTTGGAATGATTGAAATCGAGCATACTTTTAAAATGTAATTCTTACTATTAGAAAAAACAATAACTTTAGTTTTCATCTGTTGCTACTTGGCCTATTAAAAAACAATGAATCAGTTTTGGAGCGATAGGACGTTCCAGTGCAGGATTAGCCTTTTGTTTACATTTGTATTATGGATAGTGCCTCTTAACAGCTATAAGGAGCAGAGTTGATCTTCATCTCTTCTTTTTCCTTCAGGAGCGGGAGCAGAAACAGAAGCTACTGGACCCAGCCCCAGTTCGCATATCACAACGGTTCTCTGAAAAACACTTAAACCAAGAGGAGGAGGTGTGTGTGTCTGTGTATCTGTGTACATGTTTTTTGATGGACAAGTTCAATGAGGCTTTTGTTCAGCCCTATCTTTGGTTTGGAGTGTGCCACTTGTCTAGTTTGTCCTTCGGACATCATTCCTGGTGTTGCATGATTAACACTGATATAGTTACAGATAACCAACTTTCAGCTGCCACATGTTCAACACTACAAGCCGTCTTTCCATGAGTTCAGAGTTGACTAATGGGCTTATATGTGTTCAGGACAATCTGAAGGCCATAGCAGAGGAGGAGGAGAAGAGGAAAGACGAAGAGCTGGACAGGCAGGTCCTGCTGGCCGAGCAACGACGGGAAGAGGAAAGGCTTCAGCAGGAGGAGCAACAGAGAGAAAAGATGGAGAAGATCAAAGCTGTGGAGGGTAAGATGGATGTAACACAAATGGAAAGCTGTAAAACTTCTGTTTGTGCAAAAAGTACCTTGATTTTCAGATCTAAATAATATCCCTGATGATCTGCAGCAAGCTCACACACGTATAAGTCTGCTGCTCGTATATGCAGAAGGGTTAAAAACAAAAAATGAATCTCTGCCAAAAGTCAAATATCAAAGGAGCATCAATAGTTTCACATTCTTTCATCAGCCACCTGTAAGCAGCAGGTAGGGGGCTTTCGCACTCTTACGTGGATCAAGGGCAGAATGGATTGTGAAGGGCGCCCCACCCACAGACTGTCACATCGCCGTTGCTGTGATTTGGCTCATAACGGTTTAAAAATCTGCAGTATAGCAGCGCTCTGAGCCTTGTGATTTATGTATCATACACAGAGACTGTGAGAGGGAATGTTCAGGGCCTTTAATCACAGGATCACTCCCCCCTCTGATGTCATCCGTCAAGGGTTAATGAACTGCTGATTGTGCTTCAGTGGAGGAGCCTCATTAATGTATTATAGATGAACCGCAGGAACCGGCCAGCTCTCTGTGTCGATCGCCTATGTGGAATCCTCCCTCAAATCTCTTTTATTCACACGGCAGGGGCAGCAGGCCTCTCGTGTTAAAAGATGAAGCAGCGATACATTTGCACTCTCTCTGCTCCGCTCTTTTGATCAACCGAGGCCGAAGAAAAGATGATGACGAATGGCTTTCTTTCTACTTATCTGAGCGGCGGCTGTCTCTGATGGCCAAGGCCTGGTTCTCATTGACTCTCCTGACAGCCTCAATGGACAGCAAGTGCAATTTAAACTGTAACTCAAGAGCCTGAGAGAGAGAGAAAAAAAAAAAGCAATTAACATGTGCCTGCCGCCTCCTGAGACTGGTGTGTTTTATATTGTTTGTGCCTCTAATTGCCCCCCTGTGTTCGTCCTTCTCTCTCAGAGCGAGCAAAGAGGAGGAAGATGCGAGAGGAAAGGGCCTGGTTACTGTCTCAAGGAAAAGACCTGCCACCCGAACTCCTCAATTTGGAGCCTTCTTCTCCCGTCCACAGAACACGCAGGAATAAAGCATTGTGAGAGGCTTTCTACATTTGACTCCAGATTTCACTTTCTGCATAAATGACTCACAGTTGACTATTTGTAACATGTCGTATGTTCCACATTTCAGCTATGAGATTGATGACGACTACACTACTCTATACAAAGGTAGGCTTCTGAGCAGTCACTCAAGGCTGTTGCTTTATCTCAGTCTGCATTGATATGTGTTCTAATGTCTGATCTGATCTCTCCTCTGTAGTGCTTGAGGTCTTGAAGGCCCATAAAGATGCTTGGCCTTTCTTGGAGCCTGTGGATGATTCTTATGCCCCCAATTACAATGAGCTCATCCAGGTACTGAACACAAGGCACTGATAGCTGGCATGTAGCAGCAAGTTAGTGAGATATTGTTTGTTTGTGTTTGGTTCACATCCCAACAAACCATGAATAACGTATCACTTCAGAGCTTTAAACTTTTGAACTTAATTGTTCTTCCAATCCCCTCAGACACCGATGGACCTGTCCACCATTGAAAAGAAGCTCAATGATGGGGAGTACGTTGCTAAGGAGGAGTTTGTTGCCGACGTGAAGCTCATGTTTGAGAACTGCATTGAGTACAACGGAGAAGACAGCGGTAAATGAACACATTTGCACAAACGCAAACCAGCTTTACAGTCCAGCTTCCTCCATTAAGACGTTGGTCTCAGCTTCAAAATCAAATTCAGTTGGTGTGTGAGTTGTGAGAAAGAAGTGCATATATGAATTTTTGGGGTGACGGTGGGGGAGAGAGAGGGCAAAAGAAAGGGGGCCGGACTTAGTGCTGTGTTGGGGCCGGGGCCGGGGCAGCCTTGACAGTGATTAATGAGGAGTGATTGAGCTGTGCTCCAGTGCTCAGGGGGATCTGAGCCCTGCAATGCCAGAGAAACATTCCAGCCTGTAAGCCCCCTGTCTGGAGCCATCCATCCAACTGAATACTCTCCCCAGGGACAGGGGGAGGAGCGTGGTAAGGGGGCCCAGGGTGGAGCAGGAGGAGCAGGAGGAGGAGGAGGGGTCAACCTATGCCCTCTGACCTGGTCAGTCGGCCAGCGCTGGGATGAGAACAGAGGAGCAAGTGTGTGTCCATGGATACATGGCATGCGTATTGGTCCGTAGTGTTTGAGTGTGAAGGAATGACTGAGCGATGGACTGAGGTGTTTGTAGGAGTGTGTGTGTGTGGTCATGTGATAGGGAGAGAGTGACAGATGCAAAGCTATTATTTCAGTGTGCATGAG
Source organism: Anarrhichthys ocellatus (assembly GCF_004355925.1). NCBI lineage: Eukaryota > Metazoa > Chordata > Actinopteri > Perciformes > Anarhichadidae > Anarrhichthys > Anarrhichthys ocellatus. Next base: position 17,787,638 of record NW_022280032.1, read on the forward strand.
TGGATGTGATACAGGTATGTGCTTCCATTTGTGTGGCCGCGTTTATATTAACTTCAATGTGTTTTATCCTATGAGCATAGCTAATGTTTATGCCTTTTCCCCAGAGTACACTATCATGGCGGAGTCTCTGGAACGGTGTTTTAGCCGGGCCTTATTAAAACACTTTCCATCGGAGGACGGCGACACAGATGAGGAGTTCCACATCAACAGCGAAGACAAGGACCGCAAGGACAAAAAGCGCAGCCGGGGCAGCAGTAAACATTTGGGACCTGAAAGTCTGATCAAAGCCACTGAGCAAGTCCAGCGTAAGAGAAACTCCCAAGGGGGCAAGGGCAGCTCACTCTCGGAGGAGGACAACAGACAAACACGTCCACCTCCGCCCCTTCACTGGGCCAATGGCCCCCCTCACCCCCACAGCCTGCCTCAAAGCCAGCAGCACATTCATCGAGGAGACATCAGGGGCATGTACCACCCAGGGCAACAGGTATCCACAGGGAAACTTTGCTTCCTCTACATTTCTAAAAAGCTACGCCCCCCAATTCTGTCTGAAATTTAGTAGAAAAACTGAAATAGTGAATCTCTATTGTCTTACCAGCTTCTTCGTCCACCTGGCCCTCATGGCCCACACATGTACGGCCAAAGAATGGCCATGGATCCCCGCTTCTCATACCCAGCTCACATTAGCAGGCATGGAGACCCCAGTTTGAACCACTTTCCCCACAACTTTAACATGCAGGTATACAGATGCAATAAATCATTTCTAAACTTAATTATAACGAAAAGTTAGTTTTTACTGAGGGACCACCTTATTCTGTGTGCATGGTCAACTTGATGCTGGCAAAACCGACTGATGCGCCCTTATACTAACCAAAATCCTTATTTCTTTTTTCTCCTAGCATCGCATGGTTGAGGGATGTCACATGGGTCCTAGGTATCCAATGGGCCCAGATCCTAACCAACAGCAGCCTCCACACCAGCCGCAGCACCCCTACATGGGTCCGACTCATGGCCCGTCTCTGGGCCCACGTCCGTTGGGCCTCCAGCCTGGCCCTCCTCCTGAAGCCAGCATGTATCCATCCCACCACCGTCCAGAAGGACACACCATGCACCCCTTGGGCAATAGATTCCTAGGGCCAGAAAGACCACCTCAGCACAACTACCCAGGCTTGAGGCCTCCCGGTATGGGCCTATCGAACATGTGGACTGGTATGAATCCCCAGGAGAGACCCAATGGGATGGGAATGCAAGATCCCAACATGGTAAACCAGCGCAACTTTAGTTACGGCGGAGTCCCCCCTCCAGTGGGGCATAAACCTTGGCCAGAAGCCGCTGGATACCCCCACCCTTCTCCCAATGCCCAGTATCAAATGTCTGCAGCGGTCAGTTCCCCGGGCCCCGTGTCCTCACGCCCCCCTGTTGCCCACCCAGACTCCTCTGGCAGGACACGCTTGGCTTCCATGCTGCAAAGCCCAGAGATGCTGGCCCTGCAGCAGCTGTCAGCCTCTTCTGGACCCCCTGCTGGTACCCCTCATCAGCACATGGGCAACTTTCAGCAGCCTGGGCCCCCATCAGGAGTTGGCAGCATCCCAGCTCACCCCTCTCAGCAGCCTCCCCCTGCCCCTGAGGTTCAGCTGCTGCGTCCTGCTAGAGACAATGGGCCAGACAGCCAGCCTTCTCAACAGACAGACACGCTGCCCAAAGGTAGACCTGACCTTCTCTCTCAGTATTTCACCAGCCGTCTATATTCTGCATAAAGGAGCCCGAGCACAGTCTGACCTTTCTACACAAGTGTTCTTACTGGACTGTAGTGGCTCAATTTATTAATCAGCACGTCCCCATCCTCGTCCTTGCTCGGTGTGATTTTTGCAATTTCTTTTTAATTATTTTTCACTGTAAGTGGCACATTGAATATTCATTATTTTAGTGAAATCTCTTCCTGGTTGCTGTGAGGGTACAAAAGAGATGGCATGTTGTCAGTTAGGCTTCACAAGCTTAAAATGTGTTTACATTCTCACTTTAAAGAGTATGGGTGCATTCCTAATGATCTGCTTTTGTTTTTTTCATTTGATTGGTTTGGATAGATGATTATAACATATTTGATCATTTTTTTCACATCCTTTGACACGATACACAGCAATGGTATTGACTTTACAATCTGGTCTTGTAATAATAGTTGATCAATGTTCAATGCTAACCTCCCCACAATTTGACTTTCAATGCTAACTTTCCTTTCATTTTGCTGTTTGTCAACAGACTCAACATCAGAGAACAAGATGGCAGCCAACATTTCGGATGAAGCTTCATCACCCCAAATCCCGGTTTCAACAAACCGAGAGCACCCGTCCATTCGTAGTCCCACAGAACACCTCGTGGGGCCAGCAGAGAGAATGCAGAGCCCCCCCGCCTCTAACTCGGCCAGATTAGAGGAGAATCCGTCCGGACCAGGGTCGCAGAGTTCAACAAAGAGCCACAAGCAGGAGGTAGATGGCCAGAGACAATCTGCCAGCCACTGTCCCATTCAACACATAAGTGCCACTACTGTTTCATCCCATCTCAACCCAAGTGACAACAGCTCCACTGACAGCACCCACCCCAACCACCCTCAGCACACGCATAACAGTCCACAGCAAAAAGCTCAAAGCCCCGCACTTCTTCACCAGAACATAACGCCGCTGCATGTTGCAGCATCTCAGGATTCCACTCAGCAAATGTCCGGGAGCAACTTGTCACACATGCAGGATGCACATCAGCAAAGTGAGCAGCAGAACATCCAAAAACAGCCGCAACCTCAGGCAACCCAGAGTATACCGCCCCAATGCCACCCACGGAGCTCTCCCCAGCCGATGACCCAGAGCACACGGCAACATATTGCTCTTCTATCCCCTCACCACGTGCCCCAGAACAACTCTCCACGTCCTACACAGAGCAGCCCCATGCATGGGATGCCACAGAGTGCCACACAAGGAGCCCAGCCCGGACCCCCTCAGCCAGTTCCTCTTACCTCGTTGCCACCCAGTCATCCCACCCCACTACTACCTTCCCAGCCTAGCCCAGCAGACCATGGAGATCAAAGACCTAGTGAGCCCACAAGTAGACCGGACGCAGACGGTAATGCCGCTCCTCCACAGCACATGATGAAGTCTGGCCCTCCAAATGGTATTTATAAACACCAGGACTTTAGCCCCAATCACCATCAAACCCAGGTGGTCGGTAGTAACCCAGGTATGCAGGCTCACAGAGGGCCGGCACCTGCTCACAATCCAGCCATGCCTCCTCACTCCCAAGGCCAGGTAAATGGAGCCATGGGTCCATATGCCATGGGGAACCACCTACATCCACACTACAGCCAGACTAACATGACCAGGCCCATGCCTCCCACTGCTCACCACCCTTATCACAACCAGGCCATTAACCCCCTCCACAACCCTGCTCAGCACCCCACCTACCACCAGCAGGGAGGGACTGCCTACTCCTACCACACACCAGGCCAACAGCACCCTCAGGCGCACCCCAACGTGTACCCAACTCATCAGTACCAGCAACAGCACTACTTCACACAACCTCAGATCCATAACCAGGCCAACAGTAGAGGAAGTTATCCTCCAGAGGAGTGGCATCGGCCTCATTATCAGGCTCGCCAACCGCTGCCACCCAATGGCTACCTACCTGTAGCTAGTGCCAGAGGCAACGGTCAGCTGAAGGAGAGCAGCGTGTCACCCCTGGGCTCTGAGGGCTCCAGTTTGATGTCCCCTGGCCCTGTGCCTGAAGTAGCGCCACACCCTGGAGGCCCAGAAGAGAGGAAGGGTGAAAGCAGGGAGCAGGCCAGCGGATGCAACGGCAGTGGCGGCAGCCCTGCGAAGCGGGCTCACGAGGAGAGCTCAGAGCGACCCGAGAGCCCCAAAGAAATCCTGGACCTCGACAGCCATAATGCTGCTGCCCGCCACCGTAGCACCCAGCCAACTCAACAGCACCACCCTGCCTCCGCTGCACACATGGTGTCTGGCTTCATGTTCGACCCTTGTGCCGTGCACCCTGGGATGCAGCACGGTGGCGTTCCTCCACCCCACATGATGTTTCAGACTCGCGGAAATGGCAACAGAGCTCCTTACCCTGGCCAGCCATACCCAGATCCAGGACGCTATGCCGCCCAAAGACCTCACCCACATCTGATGGAGGCTCTGCAGCGGCCCCAGCAGCTGCCTTACTCGCCGGGTCAGACACGCATGGTCATGTACAGACACCCCCGGCCTGCGGGGAATTTCCAGGGCATGATGATTCAGCAGAGAGGCCTGCCACCAGAACACTTCCTACACCCAGGGTAAAATGATTAATTTAGAGTTTTATATTGCTAATTTCTCTGTATCTGTGGTCTATGTCTGAAAGCACATTTTTCGATTGAGCTATTGACTCAGGACATGTGACCGTGTATATTAAAAAGACAAATAAAACTGATCGACAAAGAGCTGAGACACTGTTTTGGCCGCTTTGCACGGCCACGTTGGCTTCATTTCTCAGCACCGAAGGTTTCTGTCTGTTTTATAACTAACTCGGCAAGGTAGAGAGCAAATTCTCTTTTTACGGTGGCTTTAGCTTTAAGTTTAAACGTTTTGCACTGCCTCGTTCATCGCCACCGCTTAATACGCTGTGACCTGCAGTTATCATGTGATTGGTTTTATTTTTATTTCTTTTTTCCACATGTTTCCTCTTCAACCCCATGTACTGTTGATGTGATTTGTCTATTAGTTAATTGGTAATTTACAGTAAAACAACTTTTACTGCAACAACCTTTTTAAAACAACCAAGAGTGGCAACTTTTTAGTAACAGCAACAATGTTGACATTATGTTTTTTTTGTTGTGGTCACAGGCAGCAGATGATGGCTGCTCCAGGAGGCCCTAGCAGTAAATAAGGAGTGTGACAAGAATCATATCAGTGAGTAAAAATGACGTTTGGCACATTCCACTGTATGTTAAAACTTTGTCTTGCAGCTTCTGGCAATTTCCTATTTTATTATCTTTCATTAAATGTCCTTTACAGTGCCTACGGTGTGTATCCCTAAGACCATAAACATGCTGCCAAAAGGCGTTCGTAAGATTCCAAAGGGACCAAAGCACAGAGATGATGTCATGATGCTGTCGAGCTATGTTCGTGTTGTGTTCAAATGTTACACATTTTACTAATTGTTCTTCTCCTTTCAGGCATGTTCATATCACTATGGAGAAAGCAGTGATCCAGAAGGAAGAGTATGTGGGTATGGTTTGCTCCACATACATTTCTTAATGATTTTCTTACACTGGACAAGAACCTTTTGGCTCCGTTTCGCCCACCGCTGAGCTTTAAGATCCAACCAGGCAGCTGGTATAACCGACATGATAATGTGAAATGTTTTTGAGCCCTGGAGAACAATTCTTTCCTCCACATGAACTGGCAGGGATTCACTGACTTGCTCAAGGTCACTTCACCACAGGGGGTTTCCTCCCGTCATGACTGTTTGAGCCAGGGTCCTCCCAGCAGAAGAACCACCAGGCCAAACCTGCCCAACACAGAACACTGGACAGCCCTCTCCTCTTTGAGCAATGGGGGGTATGAATGGAGTAAAGGACACTGAACACAGCCTGCTGCCTATCTCGTCCTTTGACTGTAGTGGTTGATGGAGCTGAGGAGGGGATGTGATGGAGACGAGAGGGACTGTTGGTTTTTTTTTTTTACTGATATTTTCTGTTCCAACCCTATCTTTAAACTCAGGTGTAGAAAAGGAAGGTTCTATGAGACTGTCACCCAAACCCAGTCAACTCACAGGCCCCTTGCAATTGCCTTGATTACCTTTGTGAATGTATGAGTGAATGTATAGACAATAAAGTGTGTACAGCAGGTTAGCTGCATGTGAAAGTACACAAACACTGATCATTTGTCTTAAGCAGAAACCGCTGTCCATGTCCACCCCTACTCTAACGGTGTTTCTCTAGTAAACACGCCATATATGCATCTTTCAAAGCTGCCTTCATTGTCCAGAATGTCTTTGACTAGCACAGAGTGACAGGCAAAGATGGCGCAAAATTACATAACTCTCTGTTCTGCACTGTGGATTTTAGTCAAGACATCTTGGAATTGAGTGGCCTTGGATAGTCTTATTTTTAGTCAAACACATCTATGTATGAAAATATATCCTTATCTCTTAAGTGACATGTTCTGCTAGCTGGTAAATGCACATACACAGAACAAAGGCATAAAATCCCGCTCTTGTTTTTTTAGTTTTTTTAAATTGACTTTTGTTTCATTCCACCTAAACGTGTGTACTTTCTTTGTTCATTCACGGCTCTGCCCTTTGCATGGCGTCTTCTTTTGAGTGCTTCCTCTTCCCCATGTCGACACTAAACAGATCCTCAGGGTGTACAGTTTCTCTATACGGGTATTTTTCTGCATTATTTGGAGGAGCAGCAGCAGAAGGAAAATGGGACTGAAACTGGCAAATAGATCCACCTCACCACCACCTGTCTTTTTTTTTTTCTTCCCCATTTTAATCAAAGTGGATTTGAAGTGAGATGGATCAAATTTGAGTTATTCCACATTCCTGTTTTTTTTTTTTTTGTTTTTTTTGTTTTTCCCCCTCATAACTGATGTGGTCCGTGCAGGTGTGGTCCTGCACCGTCACCGTTAGGTCCGTGTTGCATCTGTGAATCCCACTTGTGCAGTTCAGCGATGACAGTAAATTAATCTACCTCATTGGCATCTACTGAGTCCCTGAACTTCTTTTTGTACTCTGCCAGACTCATGTGGGTCTGTGACCAGCTGATGATTTTTAGCACCACTATTAGTTTGTAGTCCTACTGAAATGAATGAAATGGCCTGACAATGCAGGACCATCTAGGTCACAGGTTGCTGTGTCGACTGGCTGACATTCACAGGCGTTGTGTAATTGAACCAATCCGTGAATCTTTGAAATGGGACAGCATTTTCTTTATCAGTTTTTAAATGGTGTGATGGACAATACAGCATCTCGTGTCTGTAAATTGGTCTCAAGTTGTACAGAGTGCATGCCTTTCTGACTGAAGTTTGTTGGAACTAGACAAAGTAGGTGTTATTCCAGTCTAGGGTCTGTAATAGACTGCATAGAGTGTGGCGTCATTATGGGTTTACTATGTTCCTTAGTAGTAGGTACCTACGGCATTGTAAGTAAATATTTGAGGGAGGAAGATGGAATAGGAAAGTGCAACAAGCTGTGAGACAATTTTCTAAATGTGTCACAAAAGACTATGTTGTTCAAATAGGGAATTGTCTCAATATTTAGTGGGCCTAATAGGGTCACTTTGGAGGTAGTGCGTTCACTTGCGCTGTCTAATGCATGAAGGACAGTGTTGGTTTTAAAGGTCTGAGGTTGTGATGCTGTACATATGTTTGTGTGTGTGCGTGCGTGTGGTTCTCTGGTTTGTAGAATCGGCACCAGATGATCGGAAGTGTGCATTCATCTCTCATTTTACTCTGCTGTCATCTCTCTGCACTAGTGAAAACCATTTAGACGTGATTAAATGTGAATCATATTTATTTTCTCTTTTACGCATTTTTGTACATTTTCGGACTTGTTTTAATATAAATGTGGTGTATGTTTCTATTTTTTCTTGATATTTCTTGTTTTTTGTTTTCAGCAGTTTTCTTTTACCTCAGTAGCATGGTGGCATTGAAAAAAAGAGAACTGTACCTTTTTAATTTTCAGTGACGTTTACAAGTTCTTATCTGACTGACGTAGATTATTTTGGAAATGGAACAGAGTATTTTCTATACTGTACATTTCTTAGAAATAAATCACTTTTCTCGAACAAGAGTCAGTTTAATCATTGTCAATAAAAAAAAAAAATCATTAGTGAAAAAAATATACTGTTCACTACTGGTCACGTCCCTCACGGTATATCAGGAAATTTTAGACTTGTGCAGCTGTACTTAAGTTAACAGTGCTATGAAAAAAATATACATAAAATAATGCTTTGCCGTAGTAATGGGGCATGTATCTATAATCCGTTAAAGAAACTGAAAGGCCAAAAGTAATGAAATGCAAACAGACAAAACAAGAGATGCATTAATCTATTGGAGCGCCTCACGCCATCGCCTTCAATTAGTGCTCATCCTCTTGACGAACACAGATTGTTTGACTCTTCTCATATCTGCAGGAGATGTGCTGTGACGTCAAGAGGAAGCAGCATGGCTCCTCACGCTTCCTTCAAAGGCTCCTTGTAAAGCAAACAAGTATATGATTTTGTTCAAGCACAGGAAAAAAAAAAATAAAATGAGGCATGCAATTAAGATACTTAGTAAGCAGGTTGTAGAACCGCATTAGGAAAGTTAATAGACGGAGTAAAAAGGCTGACAATCTGTTGAAAAATACAGAAAGTGGAGGACTTTATCCTCCTTATTCCATTAAGATCTCAATTTTAATAGCTGCTCCTTTTATGAGTTGAATACTTAAGTGTCACTTCAATAAGTAATGATGGGTAACAGGTGTGTATCTTTACTGTGACTGGATGGAGAAATTATGCCTATTTGGTCTGTTTAATAGCTTATAGATCATGCTTTATCTAGCTTTTTTTGGTTCACTATGTAGGCATCTCTCAAATAGAAACAAGAGAAATATGTCTTTAGTTTGTTGATAAATGTAGTGTGTCATGCAACAGAAATTGTTTTTTACCATTTGCGTTTTGTTTGCATTTTTGTCCAAAATGACTGCCAAAGTTCAGTATTTCTACGGTTTGTATTATTTGATGAACTCGTTTGTGACGCAAAGTGTATCCCGGAAAAACAAAAAAACAAGCCATAAACTAGTATGTCCAACTATTATTACACCTCTACATTCCACCAATCAAATGATTATCCGGGTTGAATTTCAGCCAATCATATCGGGGTGGAGGCGGGACTTCAGGTTTGCACCCCGCACAGGAAAGCGCACATCTAGGGGATCACTGAATAGACGGACAAAGACCCCAACTTAGCTTTAGCGCTGCTGCTTTGTTACTTTTGTGACACTGAAATAATAAAGTAAGCTGTTCGACCAAAGCATACACGTGTTTCCAGCTGACACCGTCAGTGGTTCTCTGTTTTTAAAGTGTCTCTCTACCGGACTGTTTACTTACATCGTCGCCAGCTGTCGAGGCACCAGCTAAGCTACTGAAGCACTTGCTGTCCGTTAAATGGCAATGTTTTACAGTAGTGAGACTGTACACGACTAAGTGATTAAAGTAAGGTAATGTAACAATTGCCGGTCGTCTTGTGTCTTGTCTTTGTCCAACCTATTAATAACAACACAAGCCAAAATGTCTCCGTCTCTAATGAAGGCAGTAACCTGCGTGAGTTAACCGAGTCGACTATATTTGTGTATGTTATCCTCTGGTTGTGTACATGAGTATCACACTAGAAGATGTGACGTTCACTTTTCACTCGGTAATCTCAGTATTAGCGTGTAAACATGGTGGAAATGACTGCTGAGAGACAAACACCTGGTCATTTGTATTTACTCTACTGCTGATGTTGGAGGTTAAAGGTTTATTTATTTATGTTTACTACAGAACAACTGTTTTAGGTTGTCGAAACAAGCTTTTCCTGACTAACCCAGTTATGTTTTCTCCCAGAAGCCCCACAAACTCTCCGAGCCATGGCAGTGCTGCTACAGCGCCCCCACGCGGCCGTGGCCTGTCTGCTCTTGTACTACTTGACCGGTGTCCTCGCCGTCCCGGACCCCCGGCAGAGAGAGGCCCTCATACAGCTGGAGGCCTCCATGCAGACGGGCGGGCAGATGGTGCTGACTGACGCCGAGCAGCGGCTGGACGCTCTCCTGTTTAAGATGAAGCAGGAGGAGATGGCGAGAGCAGACTTTCCTCCCGCCATGCACTTCTTCAAAGCCAGGGACCTCATCAGGACCAGTCCCATCTTCAACCTGCTGCAGAAGATGCCTAAAGGTACGTATGTTCAGTCGCACGCCTCAAAACATGATAATAGCATTCATCATCACAAATGTTGGATTTTTCCATACAGGGAATATTTAGGAGTTGTCAGTAAACCCAGAATCAGAGTCCGGGTTCTTTATAGTTTTGTAATTCCCTGTTTCAGGAGGAGCTCTCCACGTCCACGACTTGTCCATGGTGGACGTGGAGTGGCTCGTGAAGAACGTGACCTATCGTCCCCACTGCTACATGTGCTTCACTGACATCCAGTCCATCAGATTCATCTTCTCGTCCCGATGGCCCAAAGCTCTACCACGTTGCTCTCCCTGGACCCTCCTGGAGAACCTCAGGGCCAAGATGAGCAACACCACGGATCTTGACAACAGGTGGGGGGTTTTTTTCTGGACGAGCTTTGAATATATTTAGTTCAAATAAATACCACAGATTTATAAACGAGCCACAGAAAACAGTAATATTTTATTCTATACGACACCCCGATGATTGGGCTCATTTTCTTCTACAAGTCTACTTTTTTTTTCCTTTTCTTTTCTGTTTGTCATGTAAACTTCAGAAGTTATTGTCCCATGAAATGTACTTTTCCACTGAGTGTGACAATGACTTCAGATATACCTCTAATTCACCATTGTGTCAACACAAATGTATGTAGTTAGAGATAACAGGGCTTGTTCACTCCATTCTGACGGAGTCATTTACGGCTACTGAAGCCTGCGTATCTTTTCTCACTTTTTGTCGCCTCTGTTGTAGCAGAATGTATCATCATTACACTCTGCTGTGACTGCCAGTTACCTGAAACCCTCATGGAAAACAGAGAGTGTCTAACAGGAAATAAGCCCATAAACACATGACTCCAAGCAGACTTTATTGTTATATTAATCTCTGTTCAGACAGTCCTTGTTAGTATGGATGGCAGTTTTAAATTACAGCTAAGTTTAACATGATACAGTTTGTATTTAAAGGTCCCAAACTAATTACTTAATTACTCTCTTAATGAGAAGTATTTTCTATTTGGAACAAGATGCTAGGATGGGATATCAAAAACAGGAGTCTCCAAATATGAAGTAATCAGATGGGCTATTAATTATGAAGGGAAATTTAATTTGATTACTTTATCGGTTGTGTGTTTTGGTTAAACCCAAGAAAGCAGCTAGAGGTCACCACTGCAGATGCGACTGTTTTCCAACAAAGAAGTGTTTTCCAGGTAGTTCAAGGTCCTTCTACAAAGAAATAAGTCTCGTCGACTGTGGTAAGTGAAACCAAAATAATCTGATCACAACCAATGTTTTATATATTTACAGCATCACGGGCAACATGACGCTCTTCACGGATCAGGATCCAGAAATGGTGTACCCCAGTCAGGACGTGGTATGGGATAGGTTTGAACAGGCCTTCCTTGCAGTGTGGGGCCTGGTCACATACGCTCCTGTGTTCAGAGACTATTACTACCAAGGTCTCACCGAGTTCTACATGGACAACATCATGTACCTGGAGCTGCGAGCTTTACTCCCAGAGGTACACCAAAGTCATGCCCAGTGCATTCCCCTGTCTGCTCATGCATCGTGGTGAGTGAGTGTCTTGTTTGTGACTCAGATATACGAGTTGGACGGCAGCACCCACGACACAGCCTGGACTCTGAAGACCTACCAGGAGGTCACCAGACAGTTCACAGCGGACCACCCAGACTTCTTCGGAGCAAGGATCATCTTCACAATCAACAGGTGACTACCCTCACAATAGATGCTACTTATTAGTCTGAAATGGCTTACTGCTCATTGGCTCCCCAGCAGACCTAAGAGGATGTTGATGTAATCATTGATCACATGCTGTGCTGTCATCAGGGGAGTGAATGCGTCAGTGATGGCCAGAGTGGTGGAGGAGGCCATGAAGCTGCGGAGAGACTTCCCAGATATCATGGCTGGTTTTGACATGGTGAGCATGAGTTTGATTTCTAGTTTCATTTAACTGTTTTGAATCTGTGAAAGCAAGCATTACTTAAGCATGTCTAATGTAAAAGTGTTGACTTCCGTATTTTTATTGTTTTTGTCTTCGTGTACAGGTGGGCCGCGAGGACAGAGGCAGACCCCTGTGGTACTTCAGAGAGGCCTTGTCACTGCCAGTAGAGAGAGGGGTGACGCTTCCTTTCTTTTTCCATGCTGGAGAGACCGGTGAGCTCATAAGCATTCAGTTTGTACAACTACGGTATTACACATCGCATACTGCACCATGTGGCTCGGAGGTTAATCCGTACATGAGGTCTAGGGATTATCAACTTCATCCGGATCAATGTGAGTGAACATGTAGGAGTAGCAATTTTGAAAGTAGCAATTTCCAGGCCTGGGACAGTTTTTGAAAAATACATAAACCTAGAAAGTCTTGGAAAAGTCATAAATAAATTATTCACAATTACCGGTTTAATAAAATGGATAGACTGCAAAAAAAACAGTTAAACAGTACCTTCATGTTCGGGCAGTGCAGTTACGTCACTTAATGTTACTATATACTGTAT
>NW_022280032.1:17810086-17821779 GCF_004355925.1 Anarrhichthys ocellatus
ATATATATATATGTATATATATATGTATATATATTCACACCTGTAAATAGGCTCGACAGTTTTTAACTTTTTTTTTGTTCTACTTTTTTTCAGTTTAGTTTTTTATCTTTTCAATTAATCCTCAACACCACTTATGCAAGAAGAAGCTACTCTTTTTTATGTCTTTGTCTTTATTAGTTGCATGTTTTCAAACAAAAGGAGCTTCACACTTCAACTTGACTCAAATAAAACATCATTTCCCAACAACTACATTTTGTCTGGTGAAAGTGCTGAGTGGCGAGTAACTCAAGAAAACCACAAGCCACAGTTGCTTTGGAGCTAAAAATGAAATGTCAAGCCCCGTGTGCAAGTCATGTGAGGACACAAGCAGGTTTTTCAGGTTATATTCCATGACAGCCATAGCTTGTCATTCATTTGAGTTAAGATTTACTGTGAATTTTGAAACAGGTCATATCGATGTTTCCGAGAATGAGTCATGAGAATTTACCTCAAAGTCATAGAAATGTATTGGTAGACATGTACATAAACACTACCTTTAGCAAAAGTGCAAAGCACAATGCCAACCTTATCATAAACACATCTGTCCGATCTTTTTTGTACGATTCCAAATTGTTACCAAACAAAAGAAATGAAATGATTACCAAGTCTTTCAAGAACCATCACATTTTGTGTTAATAAAACATCCCAAAATACTAGCATCCATTCTGATTTGTCTCTACTAAATATAGATCTGGAGGGCACAGATGTGGACCAGAACTTGTTGGATGCTCTTTTGTTGAACACGTCCCGTATTGGCCATGGGTTTGCTCTGCTTCGCCACCCAGTGGCCAAGGACCTATCCAGAAAGAGAGGGGTGGCTGTGGAAGTGTGCCCCATCTCCAACCAGGTCTGTCATCTTGTACACCATACTGTACACCAAAAATACTTACTAGTGTAATACATCAAATACTATCAACCCAACAAGGCTGTCATTTAATTTATCGTGCATCTTTTAAACAAATATCTCCTTTCCTTTCCTCGTTCAGGTGTTGAAGCTAGTAAATGATATGCGAAACCACCCGGCAGCTGCACTGATGTCAGAAAACCACCCAGTGGTCATCAGTTCCGACGACCCTGCCATGTTCCGCGCCTCCGGACTCTCTTATGACTTCTACGAAGCGTTTGTGGGCTTTGGTGGGATTAGATCCCATTTGGGCTCCCTCAAAGAGCTGGCTATGAACTCTATCAGGTGAGGTGATTTACAAATTACAATTGAATTGTGCGTGAGGGCCTCGCATGCCTCAGCAGACCGCTCACTGACATCTCCATCGTCTGTCCTTCAGGTATAGTTCTTTGACTTCGAAGCAACAGGAGAAAGCCCTGGCTCTGTGGCAAAGAAGATGGGATAAGTTTGTCTACGAAAATGCTTTTTAGAAAGAAACTGTTTGTTTTTTTTGTTTTTTTGTCTGTCGAGCAATCTTCAAATGCCTTCATGCTGCCTTTGAGAAAGCTTGTAGCACAGGTCAATTATGAATGGTAATGTGGAAAGCAGTGCTCCACAGGGAAGCAGATTTTTGGAAGCAACAAATATGGGACAACAAAGCTTGTTTGGGGTCAGATATTGTCCTTTCTTGCAAAAGAAAATTTGGCATAACACAGTCGGTAAAGCACCGGGATAAATAAGGAAATAAATAATGACCGAATGTCATAGAACAGAGCCATTCTTAATGTTATTAGTAACACCTGTGCTTTTCCTTCTACATTTGAAAAAGGACTATTCCACGCTGCCACAACGTGGAGGTCGGCTGTATCCAGTAAATCAACTGGCCAGTGTGAAACAGCCCTGAGCTACATTTAGGGGGATTACTTGAACTACACATATGAAATAGCTTCAACCCAAAGGCATCTTGTTATGTCTAGTATTATTACGTTTTGTTTTTTTAAATGTAATTGCACTTTAAGACTCAGGTTTGCATATGTTTGTAACAGTGCCAGGCAGCACTGCTCAGTGGTTGAGGTGCTAAATATTGGTTGGTTTCTCTTGGTAGTGTGTTTGTGGTTTGCCTGTGCTTTGTAAGAGTGTAATACTTAGCTTGTTACAATGGTGGTTGTATCCTGTGGGCTTTGAAAGACACAGTATAATCTTTACTTAGTTTTAAAGTTGTTTCCATGAATGTAATTAGATTTTTAGTTGTTGTAGATATATAAAAGGTCATAGATGACCATTTGCTCATGTAGGCACATTTTATATAATCTATGAAAATAAAAATCCCTAAGAAACTAAAAAAAAAGTGTATCATGTGTGTTTTAGACTATATTTTATATATGAACAACTGTCATCATCCAGACATATTCAAATGTTGTCAACCACTGAAATGAACTTTGACATAATTAAAAACAACTGTTGATTTACGGTTTGCGTAGTTCATTCCGTGTTCTTCTCACGTTCCACCATTATCGGTACTGTGATGAGCCAGTCATCCATCATCTGCTGCAGGTGTTGAATTTGGAGAAGAAGCTGTCGTCAATGCTTCCTCTTTTAATGTCCGGTTTCCTTCAAATGACAGCAGGTCAGAAACGGAAGTGAGACACCATTTATTTTATGTGCTGAAATATACACCGTGTGTGTGTGTGTATAACTGAGTGAATAATGCCACTGACTGTTGTTTGTGTGTCTCTGCCAGCTTGACATTGGTGCTGTCCACTTGTCGTCTCAGCTGCTTGTTCAGTTTTGCCTGCTGCCTCTCCATGAACAGAGCTGTCCGAGCCGAGTCCAAACGGACACGATCGTGTTGCTCCTCGTCTTGCTTTTTCTCCAGGTCTGCCCTCTGCAGATGCACAGATTACCCAGACAGACGACCAGTGGACAGTTGTTTGAATGATCAAAAAGAGCATGTGTTTTGAGTGTCATTTGTTTCCCCTTTTACCTTTTTCTCCTCTATCTGATATTTCTGGAACTGGATGATCTGCTGCAGGCTCTCTCGAGGTGCTCTCCTATCACTGCTGGGACAACTACCAGGCACTCCCACCATGCCCGAGGTGGGTTCGGCACCTACACCCGTCAGCTGTCCTCGCAGATGGTTCCCGGTACCCGTTTGATTGCCCTCGTCATTACGATCCCCTCGCTGGCAACGCTTCTCTTCGATCTTTGCCCATCCAGAGCCAGCAAAAAGGAGAGAGTGATAGAAAGTGTTGTTACTGCACCTCCAATTCCAACACTTTAAAAAGACCAAAGCACACCACATATACCCACAAAACATGCATGGTGTCATCACTTTCAAAACTGATGCAACCAAAGAATACCAAATAGTTTTCTTAAGAGGGATCTCCTTTGAATGCTCTTGAATGCCGTTCAAGGCCCATGCAATTCAAATATATGCATTTCAGAGTGTGTTTCTAAGCCTCCCATGTTGCTTTAGGGATTTGTTGTCAGAAGTAATATCAATGTGTTAGATAGCAAGTTTAACCACCTCCATCTGACAGTCTGAGCGATTACCAGGGGACTTACCTTGGCCAGATTGTACTCTTTAGTGGCCATAGCTGCTGCTTTTCTCCTCTCCACCTCAAGGCTCTGAAGCTGCAGAGCTGTGTTGTCCATGTCTTCTCTGCTTTGGTCATAGCGCTGCTCTGTAGAACAGTGGAGGTGACGAGGTGAGGTTATGTTTTGCGTGCGTGTCTGTGAACCGAGCGCCTGCATCCTGGATGGGATCAGGCAAACCTACCCTCCAGCTCTCGTTGATGCCTCTCTGCTGCTCGCTCACTTTGCTGCTGAATGAGCCACTCTCTGAGCTGCTCCTTCTGCCTCCGCCGCCGGCTCTCACTGTCGGGATCCTCGCCCACCAGGCCAGGGAGTGTCATCTGTGTGTCACCTGGGTCTGCTTTCCCACAGCGGTCTGGGGCTTTCGGGTCAAACTCCCGCTGGTCCCGACGTTGGTAGTCGACAATGGCCTTTTCCATCGCACGCCTCTCCTTTACTTCTCTGCTATGGAGGAGGCAGGCTACTTTGCTATTATGGAGGATACCAGCATCTGTATGGAGTACACATTCAAGGATTCCAGGATCATTTATTGTCGTTATAAAACAACGGGTTGCACAAGGAAATGCAGCTGTAGCCTGTTTGCTCCTCAAGGAAGAAAATGTGACAAGCAAAACAAAATGGAAAAAGAAGGTAGTGCATTCCTGTAGTGCATTTTGAATTTGCATTAGAAGGAACCAAACAATTATCTGTCCAGATTATATGTCCGACATCTTAACATTAACAATTCCACATCAGGGAAACTTTGTCCAAACGTCCCAACACACATCACAATGCACTTTATTAGAAATGGTGACTAATTGATGTCCAAAAGTATCATAATACACAACACAGTGGCAGTAATGTGTGTGGATGCTCATGAACAGACACTGTGTTTTATCAGTGATACTGACGAAAGCTATTTACCTGTAGTCCATCGCCCTATCAGAACACATGATACTGACTAAATCATTGAGGTCAGTCAACATTAATTAGGAACTATTAACAAACTCACCATGAGCGTTTTGTTCCTCTCTTGCTGCCTCTTCTTGTTTCTCTCTTTCTTTCATCTGCATGTTTAAGGCTTCCTTGTCAACCTATTGATCGTGACAGCACAATAAAAAATGCCTGATAAGAACAAAGCATATTATACAATAGCATTATTCATGTGGTGAGCATCCTATCGTCACAGACACAAACACCTAGCGGTAGCTTACCCCGATCGTCCTCACTTTGTCATTAAAAATCCGTTCCCGTCTTTCAGTCTCTCTGTTGCGACACCGCTGCAGATTCATCTGAGCGACGCGGTCTGAGAGTAAATCATCGTGAAACATGTCGGCTGCAATAGAGTATGTTACGGTGTTAAACTTTAAATGGACCCACTGCAAGACACACTTGGATACTTTGTTTATACACACGGGTTGCTAAGAAACCAGATTTTCGTGAGCGTTCGTGGGACTTCGTCTTTTTCCGGTGTAACTGAAAAACACGTGCATATACTTTGGTTCCACCTTCAGCTTGAACAGAGGTCTAATCAGATCAAATGATTATATACACTGGCCATCACATGAATTCCGAAACATTTTAGATTATTACATTTTTGACATCTCTTAAATTTGGTTACCAAAGCATTGTTACCTCAAACACAGCATTGGCATTTCTGTTGTGCGTCAATGTATCTGTGTTGAAATGAGTCTATATTATAGACCATGCTTATTTGTTGGTCACTGTCCTGAGTAAAGTGGTATGTGGTGGGGATCACGAGTTTGATTCCTTGTGATTTAGGTGAAACCCTGCATGTACCTCCACAGTCAAGTGAAAATTGGCACTTTTAGTGACACCTGAACTTTCCTATGGTATAGAGCCATCATTAGACCACCATCTCATTTTTTTATTTTTCAAGAAAAGGGCTTTAGTTTTTCAGATACCTCATCTGGAAGTAGAACAAAAAACAACCATGTTTATTCATAATTATGATAACCAAAATATTCTATACAGCAAAATACAGCAACAAGTGATGAAATTGATCAATATTTTTGACTCACCCCAGAGGCAAAAGAGTATAATGATATGAAAGAATAAAGCCACTCTGGAGATGGTGTAAATACATAGTTTTCATTGGAGGAAATTTCCCACAGACAGCATTTTAAAAGAAAGCTTTTTTTTAAATGTAATTTAAAAGTCATAGTATAGTATGTAAAAATAATACTCATGGCGTACTATGCCATAAAAATGTCCAAAAACTTTAATTATAAAACTCTCAGTATAGTATGTCATAAAAAATGGCAATGTCAAGTTTGCTGTAAAGATGTCATTAAGAAAGTCCCAGGATAGCACGTAATAAAAAAGGTCACAGAATAATGCACACATGCTTTCATAATATCACAGTTTCTCACTCAGTTGCGCAGTTCAGCTCAAGTCAGTTCATTATAACCTGCTGATCTGGCTTCTTTCTGTGCCCGGAAAGCCACATAAAAAATATATATATTTCTCCAAATAACAGTCTGGTTTCAGTAAACGACTCCTCACACTCTGAAAGTATGTTGTTGTTGTTGATGGTAAACTTTTCAAGGATGATCATTGCAAGTACCTCTTCTCCAAACTTCCAATGAACACAAACACACAACTGAGCTTTATCGTCATGTTGACCACTTACGCAGCTTTTAGACACGACAGGCTAGAGCTTCCCTTTTTTGAAAAATAATTCAAACAACCAGTTTTATGAATCATGTTTATTTCCAAATAATAAAAAAAAGGACAATGATCAACATTTGTTCCCTTTGTTGGCCTCCACTGAGGTGTGCTGTAAATAAAAAGACTACCAACCCCCATGTAAATCCACAAACTAAGTCCCAAATATAGCTATCACTCTTCTGGACAAGGCTCCCCAGAAGAAATGAAGGCTGTGGGTAATTATATTCTTAGAACACATCAATATCATTTTTTACACTCAATGTAATTAAATAACACATAGTTTACACAGATAGTTACTTTATGCATATCTTTTCAGGATTACATAAGTAACAAGACAAACCTTTAATAATGGAAAAAAAAACAGTGTACAGTAGATTTAAACCTGTTGGGAACTCAGTCATCCACAAAGTCGTCTTTGTAGAAGGAGGCTTGGTTAAGCTTTTGAACTCTGCACTTGTTACACCTCTGCACTGCTGTTTACTCAGCACTTTCATTATTTTCTTAATCCACTGTTATACCTTCATTGACCTTTATTCTATTTACATTTCCTTTACCATGAGTTGTGTTTGACTTTCTCTGCAGAGAGGATAAATACATTTTCAAACCTGAGATTCACCCAAAAGCACCAAACATATTGCATAAAAATGCTTCCAGATGTAGCATTTGTAATAACTGGGCAATTGTTATAGAACTAAAACCTTAAATTTACATTTTATCATAGCAATGATGCATCTAACTAATAGCATTTATTCACTTCTGCCATGGAGGGAAGCAGGCAGACACAACTTTATTTAAACAGCAAAACAAACAAAGCTTAAACCCACACACACACACACACACACACACACTCACACTTTTAAAACGGCTTGATTATGTGTTGGATTTCCCATCTTTGGCCAGAGCATTCCTGTATTACAAGTTTGCCGTTTTTAATCTCCAGACATCTCTTTGTCTCTGTGTTCCTCATTTCTTTGCCCTAGAAAAGACAGGTGTCAAGATTTAAGAATGGGGAAGCACAGTATGTCATCTTAAAACATTCAGACAACCACAGTCAATACTTTGAGTTATGAGTCAGCCTGAACTCATCCACTCTAATTTCAAACACACTGACTTTCACCAATTATTTTACTGAGATAAAACTTCCCCTTCCTTGACTTTCATGTACTTTGCTTTGTGTTTTGATAATAGTTGAACCTGTACCTGAGTGAAGTTCCAGTAAATCCCCATTCCTTTCCGCACAGCCTCTTTGCAGTTGTAAAGGCCAGGCTCTGTATCATTTTTCCCAATGTCAGTTAAACACCGGTTGTCATTGTACCTATGGGACTTGATGCCGCCGATATAAAGCTCACCGTTTGAGCGATAATAGGTGACCTGAAAAATATTTTTAAAAAGTTAAGCAGCAAGCAGATTGCGCATTTAAATAAGACAACAGACAATACTGCCACTTGTATTTTTTAAGAGACAACCCTTTTAAGCTGCTTCACTTACTTGAGGTGCATAGTAGTGGCAGCCGTAGGCGATGGGTGTCTGGCCTGGTACTGGGCCTTGGTCTAAGCACATATCAGCATCAAGATTCTTCAGCTATAAAAGGGGAAGTTCATCATTTTGTCAAACACAGAGAAAATGTATCGACCACTATTACACGTGGGAGTGAATCATTAGAAAATAAATGAACGTGGCAATGCACACACCCACTGCACACCGCTGTACTGCCTCTACTACACAAACAAAGCATGAGATAAAACTTAACTTACTACGCCATAAGCAACTAGGTTGTCCAAGGGATCCAATTTGGGATACACATTTTCCAGGTACCATTTGAAAGGTTTGCATTTTAACGTTTCCCTGAGTTTTTTCCTCTCTGAGATGTCCCCGATGTCAATTCCGTGATTCTGCAGAGAATATGGAGTGACATGTTTGTGATATTGTAACTTAAGAAATTCAAATGTGCTCATAACTAATGATGTATGGACTCTCGGATGTTCATCCTGCACCCTGTGTGTAGAAGCATGCAGCATGCCAAGAATGGGCATCATCGTTTTTGTTCTACCTCGAGTGGCACGTTCCATGCCAAGTTGACGTTGTGTTTGTATTCATCCATCCAGATTTCTGCTACCCTCAGGGCGTTTCTCCTCATGGCTTGGCTCAGGTCAGGCATGTAGGGCTTGTGGGCCCTCTCGATGTGAGCGATCTTTGAGCATGGAACTACTTCAACACTGCCTCCACATGTCCACACCTGCATGAGCAAAGAAAGAGCTCATACAATAAAACTGAATCATCAATTGTGTCAATGCAAATAAGGAGCTACTTAAAAGTTTACAAAATGTGGGCAAGCAAGCAAAGCAAAGTGGATGCTAGCTGTAGCGGCATTCTTACCACACACACATGAAAGTGGTGTCAATCTTCTCATCCAGGCTGTCAGCAAGAAGCGAAATTAAATCATTGCACATTTAAGGATTCCTCTCACTTTTAATTTTTACAATCTGGCTTCAATTCACCACCTCACCAACTGCGTCGCCAATTGCCCCCGTTTCCATAACGTGTGTATGCATGTGTCCTCTACAGGTGTTCTCCCATCGAGTGGTGGGAGAACAGTGGTTTCCCGTGGTTTCTCAGGCCCGTTTTGTGCGAACAAGACGGTTGTAAATGACACCTCTAGTCATTTCACAGAGTGAGAGGGGTAATTGTACTGAAGCCAGGATCTGCACTCTTTCTTGCTGCAAGTTGACCTGGGACTGCGTCATAAGGTGTAAGATTTGTTAGATGTGCGTGTTAGACAGGTGATGCTTACTCACACGAATTCCCAGCTCAACATTTTCTCCACCGTACACTTTCATGCCTTCATCGAGGACTCCAATTTCTCCTAGATACTTCCTGTCAGCTACCAGGATCCCCATGACAGATGGACTTCTGAGGTGAAAGAAGACAACGGTCGCAACTGTATAATTTACATCAGTATTACCATTAAAAGTCAAGCTTTTAGATAATCAAGATCATCTCATCCAAGATACGATTAATGAGACCATGGTGTTATATTTGTTTTTCACAAATTGGAACAAGACTTACTGATTTCACTTTAACTTACTTTCCAGGCAACGAGCCGTCTCCGAGTTTGTAATAGTCGTCCGAAAACCCCTCGTACATGCACCATAAAGCCCAGTCGAAGGCGTGTGCTGCTGGAAAGTATTCAGCAACCCTGAGGTCATCAAAGTGGACTTTGTCGAACACTGGGGACGTCACCACCGTCCGGTCACCTTTGATCTGTGTCAGCAGGGGTTCAGCCCTGCATGAGGGGAATGGAAGAGAAGCAGTTCTCACATCACTGTACCCTTCTGACATTTACTCAGCAACCAGTTAGACTGCTGGTTCAATACTTCACCTCACCAGAGTCAGTTTGTACCTTCTGGCGGTATGGACACTTCCCTATGTAACCTTTTCAAATGAATGTCTAGCTATAATTAACATTGTGATGTCAGTACTGGGGAAAAGCTTGAGAATTTCACTTTTTAAGTGAATTGCAAAAATGAAGGTTGTTTAGCGCAGATGCAACTAATGTATCATGTTTCAAGTCTTTTACTAGAAATACTACACATAAATCATAGTATAATAGGATTTCTTTTTTTGCCACATTCTTACCACAGCTCATGGACTTCAATGTGCGCGTCCAGTATGGCCACCACGTCAGCAGTAGCAGCCCTCCATCCAGAAACCCTGGCATATGAAAGGCCTCGCTGCTCACTGTGCTTCACTCTTGTAATACGGAGACTCGGGTTCTGCTGCTCGATCATCTTCACGTACACGTCAAGGTCCCCCTTCAAGTCGTCTGAATTGAGAGGAAAATGTGGGCTATATGTTATGTAGTTCCTAGCAAGTTCAGACATGGCAGAGATAACAGTGTGCACACTGATTACCCAGAATGCAAAGCCGATTTGAGAAGATTTTGAGAGGGAGCCACAGTTCTGATCATAGACCTGCCTCACATGCTCACAAACTACAGTAGGCTATTTAAATAACATTTTTAACGTTGAGTTTATGTTGTGACTGTCTGATTTTAAGCTGTAGTTAGTGATGTAATGGTTTCATTATACTGAGAGTTGTTTCTGATATTTGATTTCACTCATTGTCTGTAAGCAAGTTAGGATGGACACAAAAAAAAGAGAAACAACATTCAATATATTGCAGTCCAGTGCCACACATCCACAGCCTTGAATTGACTAAATGCGTTACATCATATTGTGTTACATCATATTGGGGTTTATGTGCTCATAAAGGAATAGTTCAACACTTTTGGAAATATGTTTTTATTTGCTTTCCTGCCAAGAGCTAGATAAGAAAATCTGTACCACAATTATGTCCGTCTGTTTAATATAGGGCTACCGCCAGCACCTAATTAGCTTAGCTTAGCATGAAGACTGGAAACAAGGAGAAACAGCTAGCTTTGCTCTGTCCAAAGGTTACAAAGTCCACCTGTAGCAGAAACTCTAAAGCTTACAAATAAACACATTATATCTAGTTTGCCGCTTTTACTCTTTGCACTATAAACGATTTCACTGTAGAATAACAGTAAATTACTGGCAGCAAGGATTTGCTGCCAGTAATTAATTTACAGATTTTTTATGGTGAAGCTACCTTAATTTACTTTTACGGTATCTTACCGTATACTGGATTACATTATGTGATGCTAGGATAACTGGGTTTTACGGTGATTTTACGGTATATGCCAGAATGTTACCGTTTATTTTCAAAGGGTAATACAACCCAATACTTTTGCATTTAAATCCCAACAAATAGAGGAATAACAGACATTCGATACATAATTGTTGCAGTTTAATACATGTTCTCAAGACAAATAATAAAGGGGCATTTGTATTACATCACAAAACTCACAATGTACTGCATGTTTAGAAGAAAACAAATAAAATAATAAAATCTTTAATGACCGGCTTAACTGAACTCATGAGGGTAACCTCAGACCAGTAGCGCCGAGATCACAAAGTGGCCGATGGTATGCTACTGTTGTTCAGCGGTAGGTACCTATCTCTAGAGTGGTATGCCAGTACTTTTCCAACGGCACACTGTTTTCTGATGGCAGGTTCTGCTTGAAAGTAGTAGTCTACTGTCAGACAGGCACACCAGTGCCGTCTCTTGATGCACATGCATATTTAATGTAAATTGGTTTGATTCACAAACAGTGATGCCGTAAATGTATTTTTTTGACTTTATTGACAAAGTAGCGCAACACAGCATCTTAAATAAAGGAATGTATCTATTTTATCTCGTCCATTTTCTTGTTCGGATATATGAAAGGCTTTTTAAATGACAATAAAGTGATTTAGTATCTGCTGATGTGCTCTGAAACTGATATTATGGCCAATGTATGTATATATACAGTATATATACAGTATATACAGTCGCGAGAGGTCCTGAATCTAACACATACCACTCCAGGGATAGGTACCTACTGCTGAACAACTGTAGCATACCACTCCAGGGATAGGTAAATACT
>NW_022280032.1:17821789-17910323 GCF_004355925.1 Anarrhichthys ocellatus
GGATAGGTACATACTGCTGAACAACAGCGGCATACCACTCCAGGGATGGGTACCTGGATACCTAATCGACCGTAGAAGCCTAGAAGACATTATACAACATCTGAAGTCATCCTCCTGCTGCTTGGATATTCTACCAACACACTTTTTCAAAAATATTTCAAACTGTATAACCACTGATCTTTTACAAATAGTAAACACATCCCTTCTCTCAGGTGTCTTCCCACAAGCCCTAAAAACTGCAGTTATTAAACCACTCCTAAAGAAGGCTAGTTTACAACAATGAAACAATGAAAAATTATAGGCCAATATCAAACCTCCCATTTTTAAGTAAAATAATTGAAAAAGCAGTTTTCCAACAGCTGAATAACTTCTTGGCCGTAAATAACTGCTTTGATGTCTTCCAGTCAGGCTTTCGACAGCACCACAGTTGAAACTGCTGTTGTTAAGGTTTTCAACGACATCCACTTAAACACAGACAATGGCAGAAGTTCAGTCTTAGTATTACTGGTTCTCAGTGCTGCATTCGACACGGTCGACCATGCCAAACTCCTAGAAAGACTATGGCACAGCACTTAACTGGTTTGAATCATACTTGAAGGACAGAGAATACTTTGTGTCTGTAGCTAATTACATATTACATATATTATATTATATTATATATTACATATATAATTACATATCAAGACAATTACAAAATCAGCCTACTATCACCTGAAGAATATATCAAGGATTAGAGGACTTATGTCTCAACAGGATTTGGAAAAACTTGTCCATGCATTCATCTTCAGTAGACTGGACTACTGTAACGGTGTGTTTACAGGTCTCTGTAAAAAGTCTGTCAGAAAGCTGCAGCTCGAGTACTCACTAAGACCAGGAGGGTGGATCACATCACTCCAGTTCTGAGGTCTTTGCTCTGGCTTCCTGTCCAACAAAGAATTGACTTTAAAATCCTGCTGTTGGTTTATAAAGCACTGAATGGTTTGGGGCCAAAATACATCTCTGATCTGCTGCTACCTTATGAACCATCCCGACCCCTTAGGTCGTCTGGGACCGGTCTACTTTCTGTTCCCAGAGTCAGAACTAAACATGGAGAAGCAGCGTTCAGTTGTTCTGCTCCACATATCTGGAACAAAGTCCCAGAAAGCTGCAGGTCTGCTGAGACCATCAGCTCCTTTAAATCAAGATTGAAGACTTTTCTGTTTGCTGCTGCCTTTAATTGAACCACATTCAATTAATATATTAATCAATTTCCTGCATTTCTGCATTTTACTATGGTATTTTATTCCTTACACTTTTTCTTCTTTTTTTTGTTTGTTTATGTTTTGTAAAGGCCTGAGGGGCAGGGTAGTAGCTGGCTGCTACATTCCTGCCAGAAGGCTCCACCCTCTCCTTGATGAGAGCATTGAGATCAGGTGTGGGATGAGACACACCTGATCCGGATCTCCTCATCAGGGAGGTGAACAAAAGGCCAGGAGAGCGGCTGGGGCTGGGGCTGGTTTGGTTATGTTATAGAGTTAACTGATCGAGCTCTGGAAGGAGCTACGTTTTCTGTTTTGTGTTGGTTGAGGTTTGGTGGATTAAAAACCTGCAATACTGACTCTGCCTGTGATTGCTGCGCTGCCACTAATTTCTGTCCTCCGTGCATTCCTGTTACAGTTTTAATGACTTTTTATTGTTTCAATGTATGTTCTTAATTGTTTTTAAATCTCCTTTTCTTTTGCCTTATGTTTTGATGCTTTTAATGGTTTTATGTGAAGCACTTTGAATTACCTTGTTGTTGAGATGTGCTATACAAATACATTTGCCTTGCCTTGCCGCTGAACAACAGCGGCATGCCACTCCAGGGATCCACAGCAGAGTCGCTGCCCATCTTTCGGCACAGGCTGAAAACTCACCTCAAGAGGTACTACCCTGAGCCTTCCACTTAGCACTTATTGTATTTGTATTAGTTTGTTACACTTATTGGTTTGTTTCTACACTGTACTTTTGCTCTGGTTTATGCTCTGAGATGTTTAAAAAAAGGATATGCACTTATGACTTCTGGTGACTAGTAGTTCTCTTGAATACCGATGTTGAATACACTCATTGTAAGTCACTTTGGATAAAAGCATCTGCTAAATGACTGTAATGTAATGGATAGGTACATAATGCTGAACAACAGTAGCATATCACTCCAGGGATGGGTACATACCACTTTTTGATCTTGGTGTCACTCCCCTCAGACACTGAGTTAAAATAGCATTGAGAGTGAAACGCTAAATTAAAATAGTAGCAAGAACAGTGTAATAGAACTGCATCACAGTCTAGCTTGTTAACAAATCTTATACACATTTATAGTTAATTTGAACTGCATGAACTCACACATGAATGAAAACAATAAAGAGAGAGAACACCTTGAAAGAGGACTTGACTGCAGTGTCTGGCTGGTATCCTCAATCTCTGATGAGTGACTGTAAAACAAACAAAATAAAAACTTTAGAAATGCAATGTTCTGAACTTCTGGAAAGGTCTATGACATCCAAGATAAACTCACTTAAAATAAGCTTTGGGTGTGCAACTGCAGGTTTGCATGTGCCTCACATATGTGAACATATCAGTGCCAAGCTAATACAACAATACCATACAGGTCAAATCAACAGACATGTCTATGTGATGAGCTGATTGCGTTAGGTGAAGAAATTAAGCTAAGACAATGGACCACAATGGACTAACATTCAACACTAAAATTAATTTGATCTGGTTCTAATGTTGGTCCTGGAATAACACCCACGTAACGTTACTGTTGGTGTTAACTCAATTGTTTATCGTCTTGAACACACCTCAGCAATCTCTCCATTTTGATAATCGTCCTGTTTGCGGCCCTTCAGTCGGTTCAATAATAGCACAAGTAAACACAAGTTAGGTTACTAACGTTACATCTTAACACTGTAACTGGTGAATAACTTTAGGCTAGTTGAGCTCGAGCTAGCTAAAGTTACAGAGCTAGCTCCACTAATGTATAAGCAACCTGATGTAACGAAACAGACCAAGTGAAACATTATCTGAGATGTTAGCAGTTCAATATTCATGAAGACAAAACAATACTGGAGACTTTGATCGGATGATAAGCTTAATGTTACCTCGGTTCCTCGGTTGATCTCCACATGGCTGTTGCTCAGAATGATGAACTGAAGCTGTTGTGTCCAAAGTCACGTTCAGGAGCAGTCGGTCATCTTGTCACTCAAAAATGACTTTTAGGCAATGAACAGTTTAAATAATAAAAAATATTCTATCGTCATTACAGACACATTAACCTACAATAGACAGTACGATGTAGATGGATCGTGATTCACTGAACTTGTATAGAGCAGCGTATATCCACCACTTCACAGAAAATACTGTATTATGCTGATAAATTACAGTAGTCTGCTGTTATTGTTAATTGACGGGATTGACTGTTAATTTACATGCGAGGGATGAACATTTAACTGTATGTTACAGTTATTATGAAATACTGTAAGATACCGTTTTAAATCCACCGTAAATTTACAGCAATTCATTACAGTGTGGTTATCGCACGCATTTATTAATTTGTGGTTTTACCGGGGCTTATGTGCTGGAGCTTTAACAATTAACATCCCGAATTATTGTTGTTACCGTATCCAGCACATGAACAACAATTTGTTTTTGTACTGCTTGAACAAAAAAGGTATAACATGTTGAAGCTGAAGTGCTGGACATTTGCATGTAACTGAACGTCCATTACATCTCCCAGCTGGCCTGGGAACACCTCGGGATCCCCCAGAATGAGCTGGAACATGTTGCCGGTGAGAGGGAGGTCTGGGTCGGCCTGCTTGACCTGCTGCCACCGCGACCCGACCCCGGATAAGCGGTGGAAAATGGATGGATGGATGGATGAACGTCCATTACATTCAGGCCCTTGTCAAACTAATTCACACAACGATGATTAAGCCAACAGGAGCGCTCTCTCTCTCTCTAATTCTATTTTTACTTTAATCCTTCCTGTAAATGCCATTCATTTTAAGCATCCACTGCAGATAGCTTTTGTTCCGTTGCTATGGTCTTTACTATGGTAATTACTGTTAATGCCGGAGAGGGGACACAAAAGTTCTGCACTCCAGCTTTAATTGATGAACTTTAGACATGCTAGAGGGCAGATATTTTTTAAGCTTTGTCTTCATGCTGAATGTAGTTTCATATTCTACCATACAGATGCAACAGTGCTATCAATCTTCTCATCAAAATCTTGGCAAGAGAGCAAATAAGCGAATATCCCAAAGTGAAAAAAAAACTATACTGCTTTAAAGCTGAAAATTAATTTGACAAACCGCATTCTGTGGGATTTACAAGACTGCTGAAAAAAGTAAATTACAACCACAAAGTAACACCTTGCATACACACCACAGATTAGTGGTGTGTATGCACCACAGAAATATTTGATTAAAAACTTCATGGCTATATGGCAATATGAGCAGCAGTTGCCTCTGCACAATGAAACATGTTTTATCAGCGCAACCTTCCTTCGAAGTGATTATTGTAGCCGATACTTTAGATGATATTTTCTTTAACAAACGTGTTTGCACAATCTGAATCATTTGTAGCCAACCAACCATTGGAGCTGTTGTCATCCACCAATATTATTTCCTTCAGCAGGTTTTTAGAGGTGCGGTCGATGATACTGCACAGAGCTCTTTTGATGACTGACAGGGCCTCATTCAGGTAGATCAACACCACTCCAAGGCTTGGCAGGTCCTTTGGGTAACTCTTTGTAAGACACCTATTCACAAGCAGAAGCATGTCTCACACCACCTTTTCATTAGTGAGCTGTGTCTAAAGACAAACCATGTCAACTGGAAGGTGAAGGATAGTCAGCAAAATATGATACATCTAGAACGTTTGTGTACGAAGTGGAATGGCAGGTTTGGCATCATAGGAAATGACAATGATAAGTTGTAGCCTACCTTTTATCCCTGGTGTCTGGGAGAGCTCGATCTAGAGGAAGGCGATCACTGAGGAAAACGTTGTATCCGTACTTCTCATACAAAAGCTGCGCCTCTCTTTGGTCGTCCTCAGACAGATTTTCCCCCCACGTCTGGAACAGGACAGAGTCTGGGAACAGTTTATTGGACTTTTTCTCTTTGGGGGCCTTCTGTTGGTCTTGCATCTTTGCTTCAGGTTGCTGTGGCTGCTTTTTGACTGATGGCTGTTCGACCTCTGCAGCTTTTCTGCCTCTGTCCTCTTCAAGCATTTTGTGCATGCTTTTCTGCTTTTCCTCAAAAGCTTGGAGTGCATTCACTTGACAAAAGGATGACAGGACACAGCAAAATCAGCTAGAGGCATGACCACCTTTTGTAGAAAATAGTAGACTATAGTTTTTCGTGTTCTCTTGATTGATTCTACACAAAAATAACGTTTTATTGACATCCAGATGGGAGTTAAGAATTAGTGTAGGAGCCATTAGTTCTGTCTGTGTATTATATCTGCTTATATTGGGATTAGAATACATCAGCACACAAAAGAGACTAAATAAAGACCTCAGGAAAAATACATAAAACACAATCAATATAACATAGACAAGAGAATGGAGAGAATGGAGTGTTCCATTTATTAACTCATAAATTGTGCACATAAATTTGACCTCATTAATAGACAGCAAACTGCAAGAAAAGAAAAGTCACATAGAGGCAATTTAACATATATGGAAGCCCATTTCCGCAAGCCAAAAAGAAAAGAAAAAGGTAACTAAAAAAATTTAAAAAATTAAATCCACCCCCCGAAAAAAAAAAAAAATTTAATTTATTTTTGCTGGCGGGAAAAAAATGAAATGTGTTATACTTCTGTCTGCTAACATGCATACTATATGCAAAAGGCTAAGCATAAAATACCTTTCGTTGTATAAAGTGAACTGACATTTGAATCCTTCCACTTACCTTTCTAACAATGTCTCTGATCAAATCACACTGAACCAAATTTCCTTTCCATTTCACCATCTTCATTTGAAGTGAAAAGTTGACATTCATCACGATAAAGACGAAATAAAAGTAACATGTATACTGGAAGAAAGATAAAGCATTGCTTCAACTCACAGATATTGCTGATGTTTGTCTCCATGTTTGAAAAAAATCTGACAATACGAGGTGAGTCCAGCTCTTTGTCAGTAGGCTCATATCCCCCGTTTAGAAACATGCCCACGAAGAAGACGAGCAAGATCCCCCCCAAAGTGAGGACTACCCGCTTTAACCCTGATGCCCTCATGCTGAACACACACCGACTGATCTCCCAGCAAGAGAATAAAAAACGTCCGACAGAGATACCTTCTTTCTTTTTAAAGGCGCGGGGTGAGAACCGTCCTCCCTCCGCTGTTTGTTTGCAGGAGGGGCAGGTGTTCCTAGGGCTTACGTTGTGAAGTCACCTGCTTCCTCAAATTGAAACCTCCATAATGTAACATGCGGTCATGTATTAAAGAGCTGAATAATTTGATATCTGAATGGTTTCTGTAGCTGTATGCAGATTCCAAAAAAACTTCTGCTGCATTAACACAATTACAGGGAGTCCACATTTCGTTCAACAAACTTCTATTAGAGATGCGACTTTAAATTAGGGAGTGGAAGACCACAAAACACGAAGACAAGGTTCCCAGCAAGCTGTTTATAAATGGACATAAAGGTTTACCTTTTGTCCCACCCTTTTTAAGGACGTTAGCGCAATGTCTTTTTTCCCTTTGTTTTCCCTTTGTCCATTTATATAAAATATTAAGCTTTTTCCATTTTTTTTAAAAACAATGTAACTCGATGAATACAATCTTCTCTCATCTCAAACCTACGCCACTTTAAAATACTTCTGAATACTTTCAGCTAGACTACATTTGAACTTTAATCGGGTTACAAGACTTTGAACTATTACAATATTAGTCAGCTTTTTGATATCTTTAACAGTTTTTGCATTATTACAGTTTGCGTTTAATGTTATTCTGGTTGCAAACATATATAGCCTAACTATGGAATCAAACAGACCATCACATTTGGCCACAACGGTCGTAAAGTGACAGGAACTCGAAGACACTATCCCATAGGCACTCAGATTAAATTTGACCACACAATTCTGGGTGACAGCAGTCAGTACCTGTTTTCAAACCTGCTCACATGTTTGATACTACATACAAATTACACACGTGTTCATAAGGGGGTCCTAACTCCCTCAGTGATAGGGGTTACGTTTATTGTCTGGGAAGCAGGTGTATACAGGTGAGCGTCAGCTTAGATTCCGTGCAATGCAGCTGTCTAACAGAGGAGTCACATAGAATTTACCATCACCACAGAAACTTGTTATTAGTGCTGACATACAGAGGTGATTGAGATGAGATAATCAGTGTTGTTTGACACGCAGAAACACAGAGACAGGGTAAACAAACTCAGTCAAGTGAGCCGTCATCTGCGAAACGTCAGTCAAGCCAGCCGACGCGTGAAATGTAGTGCTTGTCTATTCAAGGTGTTACGGTACGGGGGCTTGGATAGCCCAAAAAGCACAGAGATGGTAGATAGGTAGTGCAACGAAACAGTTTTTCTTGCTTTAATAGTCTGTCAAACAGAAATGTGTGCGTCATATAACTGAGTTAAGTTGCTGAAGAATTCATTGACACCCCAAATGGTGGATGTGGCATTGAGGTTCTTAAAGAAGGTTTTTGGATAATTGCACATAATATTAAGTTCGGTTGCTCATTTTCAAATGCTAGCAACCGTGGCCCTTTTTAAGTCATGTCAGAAAAAATTTGAAATTTTTTTTTTAAAATGTCTAATAGTCATTTAAAAATGTAAATAAGACCCCGTTTGTCATTATCCTTTGTTAATAGCAAATTCAGTTGAAGAAACTAAAAACCTGTGATGAGATGCTCAATCGTCCAGCTCTGTCCACTGCACTGTTGAATGATGACCTCATAATAAGAGCTTTCTCCCTGGGCGATCTCAAGACATCTCTGTGTTGAGTTGTTTCGGATTGATTGGCCCTGCAAAAGTTTGATCAAGAGAGATCATTTATGAGATGGTAGCATAAATGCATCTAACACATTGATATTTTCAAGCACCTTAGTTTAGGTTTGGACATTGAAGGCTTTGACACCTCCTACTGGTATTATCTGATAAGGCTGTGCTGGATTGTTCAAAAAGTACTGGTATCAGCTGAGTTCTTACTTGTTTGAAGTCCCAGTGCATGTGTAGTTGCTTTAGTCTAGCCAGCTGACAGTCCTGCAGGGTGGGAGTGCTGCCAGAGCCTGGATCAACCAGGCAGCGGTTACTGTTATATTTGTGAGATTTAATCCCCCCAATGATGATTTCACCGTCTGCGTTATAGTAGCAATGCTGGCGGAAAGAATGGGTAGTGATTTAATATTAGGATTTGTTATTAACATCTCAGTACCAGTTTTTCCCATCTGTCTTCTTAGATAACCTGTGTCTGCTGGGAGTGGCATCCATACAGGATGGGGATGTTTCCTGGAACAACTCCCTGGTCCACACAGTGGCTCCTAAGAAGGGTGTTCTGCAGCTGTACAGATCAGTGTCATGTTAAGGGAGTTATTTATTTGCTTTGACCTCTGTGTAAAATGTAATGCCCAATCACAACATTCAGCATGGCTACATATTAGTCTAAGTATTTCAGGCTTACTGATATAGTACTCGCACTAAACTAAGACAAAGGAGTGACTGAAAATGTCTCTTACCACGCCATACCCCAAGAGGTTATCCCATGTGTCCAGACTTGGATAGACATTGTCCAGGTACCACTTGAAAGGTTTACATTTCAGCTTTTCTCTGAGCTTCCTCCTCTCGGACACGTCGCCGGTATCGATTCCATGATTCTGTGTATCATAAGCAATATCAAAAGGTACATGAACAACGCTAAATTTCGGTAAAAATCTATATTCTTCAAAACAATTAAATCTCATGAATCTGTTCAATATAAGTGTCCCAGTCATCCACGAGAGTGAGCCAGCATGCAGAATACCAGGACCCTGAAAGTGAAGTACTAAATGGAAATGTCTTCTGTGAAAAAACACGTTTTACCTCTGCAGCAGTGAGCTACCTTCTTTTGTGTATTTTGTCATCTCTCGGTGAAATGTAGTCAAAATATAAGGAGTTTTAAACATAATGAGTGATACTATACCTTACAGATAATAATCTCTACAAACATAATCGCTGTGCCGACCTTAAAAGGAAGGTTCCAGGCAATGAGCACGTTCCGCTTGTACTCATCCAACCAGATATCTGCGACCCTCAGTGCATTTCTCCTCATGGAAGGGTTGAGATCACGTGCATACGGTTTATGTGTCCTCTCAATGTGAGCTACCCTCGAGCAAGGCACAACCTCTACGCTGCCTCCACACAGCCACACCTGAGCAGTGCAGACACAGATCAGACAGTCAGTGAATTTACCAAATCTTCAAACTTAAATGATTTAAATTTGTTGCCATGTTTAATTCTTATTACTAAAAACAATTTGGGCTACTCACACGAATCCCAAGTTCAACATTTTCTCCTCCGTAAACTGTCATTCCGCCATCAAGCCCACCGATTTCTCCAAGGAAGAGTCTGTCTGCTGCAAAGATTCCCATAACAGAGGGACTCCTGTCCAAAATAGACAAACAGGGCCACTATAGGTTAATTTTACTGTGAAATGAATGTGAACGCTGGTAATTCATATAAGCTAATGAAGAACATAATTTGATTCTCCACTAGACCTACCCTGAATTTATGAATACAAGTACTTCATGAGATCAAAAAAAGCTGGATACTTTTTTGTATAAGTATTCAAAATCACATTTTAGCATTTAGCAGTCAAAGTGATCAGCCAATCCCAAGGAAGAACTCTCCAAAACTCTAAAAAACAGGTGAGGGTCTTATCTAATAACCCCACTCACAGTTATCTGACTAAGTTTGTGTGTTCCACGTACTTCCCAGGCTGAGATTCATCCCCCGTCTTCAGCCACTCTGGCCTAAAGGACTCGTACATACACCACAAAGCCCAGTCAAAGCCATGAGCGGACGGGTGATATCTTTCTACGTGTAGAT
This sequence comes from Anarrhichthys ocellatus, assembly GCF_004355925.1. Lineage (NCBI taxonomy): Eukaryota > Metazoa > Chordata > Actinopteri > Perciformes > Anarhichadidae > Anarrhichthys > Anarrhichthys ocellatus. The sequence continues at coordinate 17,831,851 of NW_022280032.1, forward strand.
CGTCAAAATACACCTTATCAAACACAGGGGACACCACCACTGTCCTGTCCGCTTTGATCCTGTCCAGCAGAGGCTCTGCCCTGGTAAGGACACCAAAATTAAACAGTTATAACTTCAAGGGAAGGAGGTGAAATAACTAAATCTCAACAGTATTTATGTAGGATTTTGACAGGAACTTAGTGAAGGAATTTAACTTCACAGCAGTACATTTACTGTTATTTCCCTTGACAGTCCCCCTTTATTTCAAATGTGTACATACCATCCCTCTGTGGTTTCAACATGGGCATCCAAAATGGCCACAACATCTGCTGTGGAATGCTGCCAGCCTGAGATCCGGGACTGGGACAACCCCATTTGTTGCTGATGCCACACTTTCTTTATGAGTCCTGGCCTCTCTTTGTGAATCTGATCAATGTAGTCTTGTAGTGGTTTTCCAAGGTCATCTGAAAATATAGTTAACAGTCAAATCTATAAAGACACAAGCACAGATTACTACAACAGCTTTACAAATTACATACAGAAAACGCTATCATGCAATTTACCCTAATTTCCTTAGCAGGGGTTATGAGACTGACATGACTGATGTTCAGAGTGCTGAGACATTTGAGATAAACATTGACATGCTTTATTCCAAGTGCACAGTTACACTTACTGTAAGTACTATAGTCATCCACTAGAACGATTTCCCTCAGCAGGTGCTTTGGAGTGTGGGTGATGATGCTTCGTACGGCCCTTTTAATGACCGAAAGAGCCTCGTTTATGTAGATCAGTACCACACTGATGGTTGGCAGGTCCCTGGGATAATTCTTCATCAGACACCTAAATGGAGTGCGATGTAGAGACAGTTGTAGAAAACTGTGGTTAATGTCTCCGTCAATCGGTTCTCAAGCAGTAGTGTACTGTGGAGAAACAGATTGACAAGTGTGTGACAATATGTCATGTAGCTTGTGTTGCGTCGATGTTCTCCATGCTGCATGATAGAATGTAGGATATCAGGAGTAATTGTTTGATCTGGCTTGACATCAGAAGAGAAAAGAGAGGACGAAGAGACTGAAATCACTAGTAAACTCATAAAGAACTTAGATCCTAATTTGTCCTACTCTGTGCAGTAGGGTTGGCGGATCTGTCATATGCTGGATAAAGGGTGCCATTATGTCACAGTTAACTTCTCATGTTGAGTGCATGTATTTCCGGCTAAATATTGCTTTGGCACAGTTATTTACTGCAACTAAATTCTAATATATGATTTATGAGATTAGCTGCATATAAAACACTGGTAGTCGGTTCATAGTAACACCCATAAGACGGAGAAGACATCAGATTACTGTGCATAGCAAGTTATTGCAACGGTCAGGACACAAAATAATCAAACCAACTTTCAAAATAGTCAGAACCAGTATGAACATAAGTTACCTTTTGTCTCTTGTATCTGAAAGCTTCCTGTCTATTGGCAACTGGTTACTCAGGAAGGCATTGTATCCATAAATCTGAAACAGCCCCTCAGCCTCCTTCTGTTCCTCTTCTGACAGGTCATCGCCCCACTGGGCAAACAGGATGGAGTTTGGATATAACTTTGGCATCACAATCTTCTCTTTCACTTGATCCATATTTAGTAATACTTCATTGGTGGAGTTCTTCAGACCAGATACTTCTATCAGCTTTGCTTTGTTTTGAATTTGGATTGTGTTCATAAAAAGACAAAAATGATGAACAGGGTCAGTAAAACGACACAACAGTAGAAGTATAAATGTGTTTGACAACTTAGCCGGAAGAAATGGAAAGCGTATCAATGCTGCTGCAAAATCTTCGAATATATCCTCAGTAAAATCACATGTCGTACAAAACATCTTACAAATCAGGCTAAAGGAACAACATGTGATTTCAGTGATATTTGTGTACACTTGCTTATGGACACCTGCCATTGATGTTAAACATTTTGATTTAACAAGTCATTCAGATGTGGCTCCTCTTTCTATGTCACTTGCAGGCTCCTTAGAATATACGTACATGTGAGTATCTCCACTCACGGCTTTGGAAATAACCTTGCAAAGGTGCCCCATATTTTTCCCACAGAGCGAACTGTGCTTTTTTTCAGGAGGGGTACTTACAGAGACGCCCGCTAACACAGCAGAACCTAGACGGCAAAGATGTACTATATTTACATTTTAAGGGGATTTACTTGCAGTTCACTAAAGTTACAGCGTGGATCTCATTTCTCAGCAATCTCTTTTAGCGACACAACTCTTGCTTGTTCAGGAGTTGGAAATGAAAATGTCTTCTTCCTCATTTACTTTAGATTACAGATCTTTTAAAAATAATATAATATATGATTAGAAAGTCAGAGCTTTACACTACAACCTTTTTATACTTTGCCTCTGAATTGGTACTCACTGAGCTTGTTTAGGGTCTTTTCAATCCGGTCCAGTTTCCTCCTCACAACCTCTTGATTAGAGGCTCCCTCTGGAAAAGATTTGCCTGTCCTCCAACTCGCGATCATGTAAATGATGAAGTATATTAAGAGTAAAAAGGCTGCAATTATTCCAGCTCTTCGCATATATGTCTTCATTGTGGCTTCTCAAAGAAGGATCACATCAATGTCTTTCTCTACCTCATATGCCAGCCACTTTAAAGATCAAATTGCACAATAAAGTGTATCTTATCTTCAAGATAAAAGACTTTCATTATACATTTGTTTGACGCCCATAAATCTACAAAAGAGCATTGTGAGGCGGACATACGAACACAGAGTCAACACACTGCTGCTAAGGGAACCTCCACTACCTAGAGCCTGATAGTACCGTGTTGACTTGAGGGTGGAAAGGTGGACTAACACTATCTCATAAGCTATAAATATAAAGAAGGTTTCAAAGTACACTTCAGTATTTAATGTGCCTACAAAGCTTAGGCAACTACCTTGATTTGAGCATGTTTTATTGTTTTAATGTTTTGTTGAACCTTTATCTGTATCTTTGGCATTAGTGACAGCCTTGATTCTATGTGGGTTATCTGCCCACTAGGCTCCAATTGATGGAATCTTTGTTTGTTTGGTCAAATTGACTTCTTCTGTACAATTTGCGATTGACTACTACTTGTCTTCTACTACCACTGCATACTTTCCGCTAAAGAAACCCTTCTAATGTTAAAACGTTGAGCCCTTTCAGGACATTCATGCTTGTATTAAACTTTTCCCAGTTTGCCTTTTAAAGCGCAAAGCATGTCTTTTTTCAGACTAAATAGTTAATTAATTTAAATTTCCACATTTTGACAGTATTACAGTAAAAGAAATATATTCTGCTCTTAGCTTTATTATGTAATGAAGTTCAGCAACCGTTTTACTTTTCAGTTTCCAGGTCTTTCAGCAGTGCAGTGCAATTCATTTGCACTTTAAGATTTCAGTATATTCAGCAATGCTTTGCAATTTCTTTCAGCCATCAGGAGCTTTTAGACAGGCACTGTCCAACCAAAATAAAAATACGGTGGTAATTAACCAAATTAAATATCCCTTTTAATAGAAATAGTTGTACTGTTTTAAGTGAAGCTGTACCCTTCATTTTTAAACTAAATCTAAAATTGGTACATTTTATTCACTTTCATTTTATGTGGGTCTGTTTCTTATGCTCATGTATTGTTATTATTTATTTAGCAGTCAGCAGTTAGCAGCAATAAATTGCAATGCAGAGGCACTCGTTTTAATGTATAGCTAGTATTTCTGAGGCTGCTCTGGAAACGGCCACAGTGAGATGATTGATATGCATTTATCCAACATTCCAGATTTTGTACATAATTACCTGTTTCTGAAGTAACCTTTGGAAAATAAACGAATGCTCTTTTTCAAACCAGTGCAGTTAATGAAGAACACAGTTCATACAGTACAAAATGTACGGCCCAACTGTATGTGTATTAAGGCTACATTGTTTCCAGTATAAGAGATGAGTTTAATGCCTACTCGCTGCTAAATCAGGCTGCTGTATGTAAAAATGTCCCTAAACCTGAAGAACTACATGTGTTCTGATGTGTAGAAGTAGATAAGGTTGTGCAGACACCAGTACTGCAAGAGCTTCAAGAAATGCTGGTTGTGTGTAGGATGGTTGAATGCCCCTGCTTGTTTCTTTAACCTGGTGTGCTGTATTGTGTCATCATAAGACTGTTGAGGGCCTCTTACACTCTCCGCACTGCAGGAGGAAGCATTGAGCATCCTGTTGTCCTCATAAATGTCTTCTTGTCTCACTTGAATTTTGGCAAACTGAGACTGATGAGTGCTGAGAGCATTCTGTCCAAAGCTGAGTATGAGATTAAATTGCCACCTAGAGCGGATAAACCCTTTTTTTTGTAAAAGCATGGCGGTACCTCTGTACCTTCTGGTACCTTCAGGCCAAACTTCACTTTTTTGGGGAGTTTATTTTTTGCAGAGTGGTACTCAAGAATAGTTTGTTTTTTAAATGTTTCATCCTTCCAATAATTTGTGTTTAATGAGCCTCACATCCTTACCGCCAGCATGGCCATAGACTTTTAGTTGTGTGGAGAAAGCATTGCTTTTTCGGTCTTACAAACCTAACTTGATGCTTCATTACCTGATGAAATATTTATTATTCCTGAAGTGTTTACAATCAGTTTTATGTGTTCATCTTCTTACTTCCCTGACCTTTGACGGTTTCTGGAGAACTGTTGGATATGTGGCAATGCTATAATCTGCATATGGACCGATTTACTGTGTTGTACAAAGTAATCCTCATGACTCGGTGTACCTGCTTGTTAAAAGATGCATTCTGCTTTCGAGCCACCTGCAACCGATTCACTATTTAAAAAGCTTCACATTAACTCAACATGACTGAAGTTGAACCAAAAAAATAAATAAATCACAATACGAAAGTGTCACTTTAGATGTCTTGGGTGTTTTATTGAATGCAACACCAAACCGGTGAAGTTGAGAAATGAGTCGGACCAGAACAGTCCTGCAGACTAAGAAAAGCCAGGAAATATCTGTAAATATTAAAATGTTGTCATTAATGAATAACTTTTACTTTGAAGGCGAGCCGTCTCAGTTTCCGACCCCCTTTACTCAATTTTCATTATTAAAGTTGGATAATGGAACAAGCTGATTTGCATTGCACGTGTTCATTCAATGCGACAACACAAAGCGTTACCGCGTTTAGGCAGCATCGACTATGGAACAACGAACTCACACGTACCAGAATACATTAACACAAAAAGAACAATGACTTTAGGTACTACCCCTAAACTGACATCGTTCATTTTACAACTTGAACAATGACAAATTAATTATAATTTGTGCATTTAGTTTTTGTGATTTACGTGAGGCTGTTATAGTTGTTAGTGTAAAGTAGCTTTTCTTCTCTGCTCAGGTTCTGTCAGCAATCCATAAGTACTAATGGCTCAATTGTATTAAAGTCTGAACCCAAACCTGACCCCTCCAGGACATTAACATTATTGTTCACAAAGTTTGCTGTTGTCTTCGTGAACAGTTCTCTGTAGTACAAAAATAAAACGTCCAATGGGGTGAACATGAAGAACAGGTGAAAACTCTTTAGAGACACTAACTGTGAAAAGTCATATTTAATAAAAACAAGACAACCCTTAGAGGATCTTTTTTTATTTATTTATGTACAGAATAGAATTAAAAACCAAACAATCAGAGGTACTGCTCTGGTGTTGTTGGTAGTTTAATAGTGGACAGTCTTGGCTGGCCTCGTCTCATCCAGGTCAGCTTCCAGGTAACGGAACCGGCGATGACGACGCAGAATCTCAATTGCCTTTTGTTCTACAGTGGAAGGAGTGATGCCAAGATCCTCCAGACCAGGAAGTCCTGGGTACTTCATGTCTGTTGTGTGAAACTGGAAAATGAAAGCACAGAGCAGAATTAGTGATGGCGGTAGAGCCTCCACGGTTGGTGGCACAATAGGCCCTTTTCAAAGCAGCACATCAGAATGGCTAGTGTTCCCAAAACTTCCAGTTTCAAGCTATAGAAAGATCTTGGTCGTCTCACCCTGTCCACTTTGTCTGGGGTTGTCCAGGGCTCAAATGGGTTCATTGCAAAAAACTTCGCAGCAATGCTGAAAGTAGAAAAAAAAAAAAAAGAAACTATCACATGATTGTACAGGGGTACATAACAACTGCACCCAAAACAAACCCCGCAGTTAGTTACATAAAAGATGCCTTTTCTCTGAAAATGCTGAAAAACATTTTTAAAGCACATACTGGTAGAGTGGGCGGGGCAGAGGGTAGGGCACAAAAGGTCTGTGTGCCACGGCGTAGATGTACTCCACCAGGTCATGGAGGAGGTACCGGTTGGGACTAGACAACGAGAGAAAACAGGACAAAAACAATTCATGAAGGAGAGCCCCCATCATGTAAATCTGAGCTCACAAGTGATACAAATACAAGGCATGAAACACAGACCAACATATGATGACAGACAAGGTTTCCTTTCCTTCAATAGGGCCTCTTCTCTAGAGGTGCTCTCTGACGTTCACTTAATTGCATCTTTGTCTGATCCTCGCACTCTCGTTCCTCTCACTCCCAAACTTATAAACTAATGGAAATTATTCCAATAAATTTGTTTTGTAAAATCGATAATCCAACTTAATAAATAAAACAAGTGTGGACTGTGAAAACAGAAAAGACAAAAACGACTTAACAATGAAAATATAAAAATGATAACAAAATAGAATGAAAAGCTATAATAACAGTAACAGTAATTAAACAGCATGAAATAAAAACATTAATAAAATAAGTGACTAAAATGTCTATCACCCATTCTAAATCAAAGTTTACATTCAAAGACTTCAACACTGTGAACAAAGCTGATTCAATGGTTTTAGTCCTGCACTTTGGAACAACCTGAGGGGCCGTACCGGTTCACACACTGTAAACATCTGCGATACCAGTGCAAGACCATAAAGTGCTTTGAAAACTAGTAAAAATATTTGACCAGATAGGAGTGTAGATAACAGCGTAAACCTCTAAACCAAAGACTAAACAGTTGACCATGATGCATTGTGTTTTCCCCTTCAATGTTCTTGTGTATGAAATTTCAGTATTTGCTCAGTCTAACCCTAAGCACAGGGTTTTTAAGCACTGACCACCTACCCAACTAATGCATACGTCTTCCCATTAGCATCAGGGTCTCTGACAGCATTGATAATGGCCTTGGCCACATCCACCACCTGAGGGAGAAAAGAGACGGGTTAGTTGGGTTCATTTGGTCATGATTACTGTATTTATTAGAAGGGAAAATATCAGAATAGCTGCCCCCTTTCAACAAACGCACATGAACAGGCTGCTTCACAGTCTTCTTTCCCATGGATATGAGTGGAACAGCATTGCCAAACCATCGCATGTCTGAAAAAGGGTTAAAACCACACAGTGCATTTTCACTGGTTAGCTGATAACTTGGAATCAAAAAGGGAACATTTGACAAGTGGTCAAATTATTTTAGCAATAGCTCCACTTGTGTTTGTAGAAGTTGATGAAGAGACGACAATGCCAGCTGGAGAGCGTCCATGAAAGAGCACTAAATGCACAGCAACCAAATCAGTGAAAAGGAGCGCAACAACGTTCACTAACACGAGTCACATTCGCAACACCCAGAAACTGCCGTGTTGTCCTAGTAGATTACAGTCAATGACTGACTTCAGTCTCTTTCACTCACACAAACAACCGTCTTACTTGCATGATAGTTGAAGAATCTGTCCTCCCTCCCAAAGATCTCAGAGGGCTTCATGATGACCGCTTCGGGAAACTCATCTCTCACTGCCGTCTCTCCTACAGCCTATGGGTGAAAGTACATTTATACAGGTTGACCTTCACTGGCTTAAACATGTTGATACTGTTCAACAGAAACACAAGTTTAAATGAGCCAAAACAGCCCTTCACCTTGTTCCTCAGGTACTTGGACTGGCTGCGTATGTCAGCGTTGAGGTGAGACATGTGGATGAACTTTGTGATGCCGGCCTCTCTGGCTGCCTTGGCAATCTGCTGAGGGATGGTCACGAAGACATCGTCGTAGCTATAGTTCCTGTGCACAAAAAGAGGAGCAATGCTGACCTACAATTTACACGCCCAGTCAGCAATGTCCTCCAACATTCACCTATACCTCGTCTGTAAACCAGCTTAAAATGCCAACAACATCATGCATAAAGCAGATACTTTAGGACATGTTTCCAGTCCACACATACTTTGTCTCCCACTCTCTGCCGACAAGGTTGATGACAACATTGGAGTGCTCCAAGGCCCGTTTGATGGAATCTTTGTTCCTGGCATCCCACTCCTGTGACCAGACGGAGAGACAACACATTTGCATTTCATTTAAGGCTCTAAATTTATCGTTCATATAAATAAGTACATGCAGATCAAAGAATCCACCATCCAAGAGTGTGGCAAGATTTCTTTAAGAGACCCGTGTGTCTGTAAGCATCTTACCATGAAAATGATCTGTCCGAGATCACCCATGGGCCTCAAGTACATGATGTCATACTGATCAGAACGGTGAGGGACGACAATCTGAGAGCCAATGCGACCTGCAAGAAACATACAATCACATCTTTGGGTCGTTCTCTTACGTATGATCAGTTTTGTTGAAGCATGTTCCATAAATCCCTGCTGCGATATGGACCACCATTCAAACCACTTTAGAGTCGGATCTCCTTAACTGGCAACATTACAATATATAGGTTAAATGTCTCATATAAGCTACCTTTCAACTTCTTAGTTACTATATAAAATAAAATATGTGACATGTGACTGCCGATCGCAAAACAGGTTACAAAAAAACGTTGGTGTTTTTGGTACCCTTAAGGAGCTAACTTTTCTTTTTTGCATATTTCTATTTGTGTATTTTTTAAATACTCATTTGTTATCAAAATATAAGTGACATTTGTTAGAATATTACTTGATAGAAAATTTATAATATTTGTATGCAGTGTATATTATTGTACTGTCAAATAGACAATACACAAGCATGATCTTTCATTATCTTTTAATGAACATTTTTACCTGGAGGGCTTAAGGAGACACTAGCAAACACATCAGTGGATGTAAAGGAGTATAGCTAATCACTTCTCTGCATTATCAATTTATACTTTGTATGCTATGTAAAGTGCATCATATGTGGTTATAGCTCCATCACAAGTCAATACATTCTGGATGGGCCTAAATCATATCCCAACATTAGTAATACTTTTCAAATGAGTTGTTTGAGATGACTGCAACAACAAAAGAACTACAGTGCCTGGCCACGCGTGACATAAGCCTGCAGTCTGTACAGGGATGTGAAATATGTATATATTAAAATGCCTGAAATAGTCATTTGGTGGGTTATTAGAAACATTATGTAAGGTTTACAAGCTCAAAATACACAAGTTTGCTGAATATATAGTGATTATTAGTGTGCATTTAACTTAACACCAGTAATTATTTACACTATATTTTTTCATCTCACCCAGCCTGTTGACCACGTATCGACCCAGAAAACCCGTAGCACCAAACACCGTAGCCGCTATTCCACTGGAGGAGGAGCGTCCTCCTTTCCCTTTGGGGACGACAGCATGGTGTAGCTTCCTCTGCTGGACTTTGGTGACGGAGGCAGCGGACAGTACGGCAGGGGAGCAGCTACCTATTGAGAGGAAAGGAACACAGGCAGTGTTTGAATCACATTATAGAGGTTTGTGGTGCTCTTAATTTGTATAGCAGTATGCTGAGAGGTGTTACTGATGCTTACTGTGATTTAACCTTGTTCATATAAACGGGGTGGACAGATACACAATACAGTTCAACATCATCACTAACTACATAGGTAAATCATCTAACGTTAAAGCTGTAGATCTATAACGTTGACAATGTGACACTGAGCTTCTGTAGTGGTATTGAATGCAATGTATTTTTCTATTTTAATTTTTTGGGCACATTGTGTACATACTACGAATTAGCTGTAAAAAAAAATGGCTAAATCTGATACTATTGTATACATTGACCAGAGGAAAACACACATACATGATGAGCAAGAAGCATGCTTCCTAACGAATAACCAATGACAGGAACCTTAGACTGTGCGGGTGGACAAGTACTGCGTTATTTAATAAAGAAAATGAGTTGATGTGAACCATATAACAGTCAGGCACTAACGCTAGCTCAGTGTCACTGTCACTTTAAGCATCGTCACTGTAAAACAACATATCAATTAGTCGGAAATATAAAGCTGCTGTTGTATTTCATAAGTAAAAACATATCGTGACGTTAATGTAACGTCAAAAAAACACAACAGCAAGTGAACCACCATAACAGACGCAACGTCAAGTTAGGCCACTGTGCAGGATAATGGCTACAGCTTAGCCTAACTTAACTATTCGTTCATTTATTAACACACATAGTGATGCAGGTCTTTGTATAGTCAGTAAACTGATAATATTAGAGTTATTCAAACATCTAAATGTGAGCTGCCAGCTAGCTAAAGCCCTTGCTAGGAGGTGACTAGCCGAGCCGGTTAGCAAGGTCACTCGAGCAGAGTATGTGGTCTAACTGTGAGCCTGGGTTAGCGTGAGTTACGTGTAAATATCTGAAATAACAACAATATATTCCTAGATGTCAATGCAAGCATCACATGTCTACTATTTTAGCATTACTCACTTGAAATTCTGGGAAGGACACTCGCAGGACGGCCAACCAGCGCTACGGTCGCCATCTTTCCGACTACGGCACACCGTATGGGCCAAGAAGCCGACGTCAGTTCACAACAGCGGTACATGAAGTTATAACCACAGTGCAGCGCACAGGCAAGGCGAAAGCTGAAAGATGTGGTCCTAACAATACAAAAGGTATACAAAAGTTTATACGTCAACATACAGACAAAGGTCTTGGAAATGCAACCTCTGGTTTGACAATGAAAAGTGTGAAAGTGACTTATTATGATCATAAAAAAAGAGTTTTTCATGCTGTGTTCATTCAATAATTGTCATGAGAAGAAAATAATGATATGAACAGTGTCTGTTTCGATTGACACCCATATATAAATTAACAAGCACTAAAATACTATTCAAGTGACTGTGGAAAGGTTTTTACATGTTGTGTTTACCTTTTTATTAACAAACAACAGCTTTTTAAAATAGATTTAATACATTTTAGATGACGCATGGTTTTATCTAAACTCTTTCACATAATTATAGATGCAATCCGCGCGTTTCTGGCGTTGTCGGGTATTAATGGCTTAATGCAAGTCATAATGAGGGGTAGGCCATTATATTAGATTAGATCGCCCTTGGCCAAGACAACATTCATCTCTCTCTGCTATGTCCCATCTCTTCTACAGCCAGAATCGTTTATAACTGACCACAAACTATGGAGTCTGGTCTGGAGTGTGCCAACAGAATAATTATAGGTTTATAATTTCTAATTATAATTATTAGACTTAATAATACTTCAAATGCTATTTTGAATTAGTATTTATGATGCACTGAATGACTCAAATAAAGAGGGTCTAAGCCACTCCTTCCACCACTCGTTCCTGCACAAAGCAGCAGGTGGCAGCCCTGTGCTGTGCACATATATAACAACCAACCAATCAGAGCTCCTGTTTTTCTAAGTTGTAGGTGGCACACTGCTCAAACATACAGTAGAGAGAGCAAAGTGACAACTGCAAATGTTAGTCAATTTCAGTAATAGTTGGAGAAGTTATTAGGATGGAATATGATAAAGAAGAATTCTTAAATGGAAAAACAATAATAATCTAAATGTAATCATGATTACAAAATGATTGTACAATTCTTATTTACAATCCATATTTTTTATTTACCAGTTACTTATTTAGCAACAGGCAGTGAAAACTATTACTACATCTTAAAACTATAAGTGAGAGCTTTAATTTGCATTATAACAATATGTCAACAGTGCCTCATTATCCTTTCAAGTTGAAGCATGGAAACAAAAACACAAACATTTGAATAAATACTATAAAATATGACAGCATATGCTCTTTAAAACAACCTTTTATTTCATCATAAAAGACAAAGAGACATACAAATGTTTACGTGTACAACATAACCATTCTTATTTCAGCTGCAATCCATTCTCTTGGGATCGCGTGTTGCTTAGCTAATAGATAGTGAGGGCACCGGTCTTGCACATCTAACTTGAATCTCTGTTGGCGACTTAAGACATAAATCCATTGTAAAAAGATGGTATGTTCTGTAACATTAGACGGGACATCATTTTGTCAAATAAAAGGGATTCTGGCAGACTAGTCTGAACCCTTGTTGACGGGTAAGAATCCAACGGTTTCTAATCCAGGTGTACACAAAGAATAGTAAAGTGCGAGGTTTCTAATACTGCAAGGCACGAACTATCAATAACTGGATTGTCTTTTTGTTTCTAAAATAAAAAATGTTATGAATAATAGACATACAAAATATTTTCATACAGTGACAACACAACAAGTAAAACCTTGTCTAAACCCTCAAAAAATATCTGAAATATTTTCTTAACATGTGTTCTGTATTACACATACGCAGTAAATTACAGCAAAAATATATACAATAAATTATATTACAATTAAATAGTTTGTGATTGTTAAATTAAATTGTTAAACAAATACGAAACATAAGATCAAACATATTCCATAATAAACACGTGAAATCATTAATAATCAATGTCATCAACTGAATTCTGCAATTAAAAAGTATACGACAATTATTTCTTTAAAATGATTTAAAAAAAACATATTTTGGCTTAGCCTTTATTGCACACACTTCTTAAAATATTTTACCATTATGAAAGTTATGCTAAATGTGTAAAAGAAAAAAAGAATAAAATGCAAAACCAAATATTTGATACATTTTATAACCATGCAGTGTGTACTACTTTGTTTTTTAACATGGAAAATGAGAAAAGTAAAAGTGTTATGGTATAACCTGTTTATCAAAGATTTCAATGCCCAGCAAAAATTGGGTTCAATAGATAATACAGGAGACAGTGGAGAAGGTGATGCTGAACTATGAATTTGTTTTTTAAAATCATCTATAGTCAACATGGGCAGACAGCTTGGTATCTCAATTGCGACACACTTAAACAAAATGCCTGCAACTGCACCTTAAGTCCTTTGTAAAAAAAAAAAAAAAAAAGTACAACTGGTTAATTAACTTCACGGTCATACAAACCCAAAGTTTCACAGAATAAAAAAATACACTATGACTGTATACTTGAAACAATAAATAGAGGGTGTCCCTCTTTGCTGATGATCATAGTGTCCCCTCCATACATCTATATTGTGTTCACGGCATTTGGGAACTGGTTTGCTTCCTACCTTTGAGTTGAAAACATCCACTTCATTCCGACTTGAAACTCAGAAACTGAGACTTTTCCTCTGGTTCAGACGTCTCCAACATGTTGTTTTTGTGACGTCGTGTAGACACAGAAACAACATGGTAGTATTCGTAGTAAATGGATCTTTAAATATTCTATGTGTGCAGGGCCAAACAAATGGCACTTTCTTTTCGCTGTCCATTTACTTCCACTTCACCATCTCAATCACTCTCAGGTGGGGAGTGGGACACTGAGCCTAAACAACAGTTCCCACATGTCATGAACGCAGCACGATTCCCCTTTGACTGTTATAAGATAGGGGGCAAACACTGAGACTGCTCTTGGCTATCTTTTCTCTCTGTGCCCATTTCCTCTTGAGGCTTGATGATAATGTGAATGGGCCTCTCTCCACCTCCTTCTTGCTGCTTGGTATCTGTGGACAGCTTCCCCTCATTCTCACACACCTCCTCCTCCGCTGAGGCCCCGATGGGCCGCAGACGCTCGGCAGTGGCCATCTTTGTTGCTGTTGCTGTGCCGTCTCTCTTCAGCTTGTCAGTAGCGCTGCTTTCGGAGCTGACCTTCTCCGCTGTGCCAAAAAAAAACAAAAAAAAAACATTAAATGTCAGCTCAAGGTGAATACAAAACAACTCTGTTGGTATGTCCGCTGCTATGGCAATTGCTAATAATTCCACCTGAACCGTTTTTTATGTATTATATTATGTAAGAGGTCTCTGCTCTATTTGAGCTGTTTGTTGTATCTAGAATTGTTACTTTTACTTAAAATGTCCTGTAAATATGGGTACTATCCTAAGTATATAGTATGGATGATGAAATGGACTGTACTCTTACCAGGCTTGCTGGTCGAACTGTCTGAGACCTTCTTCACTGTTGGCTTGGTTCTTGGCCGGACTTTGTTGAAATTTCCCTCCAGGATCCACTCGTGCTTTAACCCCTCATCTGGAGTCATACGTTTGGTCGGGTCCCAACTGAAAACACATACAGAAAAAAAACTTAAGTCTGCTTGTACAGATTGTTGTTTCATCTCATCATTGTTATTTCCTGTTCTGGTTGACAGTCAAGCAGATGTTTAGAGTGAACATACGTGAGGCAGCGTTTGATGAAGTCTAAGAACAAAGCGTCATTCGTTTTCAACGCTGCTGACAGCTCCTTGGAGTTGGGTCTCCTCTTCTTCCCCTTGCTATTGGTGATGTTCCTAGGGTTTCCTTTTGAGTCTGCAGACAATTATCAAAATATATAATCTCAGCACATTGTTCCTATTGCGTAGTCTCACACCTTCTGCAAAGCACTGGCCTAGTTATTCATTTATCTTCTGATAACGTTTCGTGGTCTACATTGTTTGCTATAAGGCACGAATGAGATATTAAAAATATCGGAATAAATTCTCACCAAAGAACAGCCTTCTCCTCGCAGCTGACTGAACAAAATCATTTGGAGGCATCCCAAGAACCTGTAAGTCAAAATATCAGGACACCTTAACAAACTGACGCAACTCAACAGCTATATTGGAAAATTCTTGTGCGTTTACATTTCTAAATAAATGTCTTTCCATGTCGTACCTCCATTATGCAGGCTATCTGCTCCACTTCGCTCTCTCCTGGGAAGATAGGATAGCCTGTGTAGAGTTCAGCAAGGATGCAACCCAGACTCCACATGTCAATGGCCATGCTGTATGGGTGACCCAGGATGACCTCTGGGGAGCGGTAGAAGCGGCTCTGGATGTAGGTGTACACTAATGGAAAAGAAAGAAGAGACTGTGAGGGATATGAGATAGACATTCTGTGGACCATTTCTTTCACTATCCCGACATCGTTTTGTTACATATTTTCTCAGTTGAGTTTTACGCTCTTACCTCTTTGTTGTTCATAACAGCTTGATCCAAAGTCAACCACCTTGATGTTCCCTGGCCCTCTCTGAGACAGAAGGATGTTCTCCTGTTGAAAAGTAGAAGCAAAAACCTTCAAGCGAGTTGCTTTTATATAAGGCAGCTGCAATATCATATTGTTCCACAAGGCGGAGCAAAATCCACACTACTGTTCTGGGGAATCAATTATCAACAGCAGTGCAATGATTCAGTGCAAAGGAGTGGTCAGCATCAAGTTTTGTTGACTATATTCTAAATTCTGTCTTATATTCTATAGCTAAAAAAAAGGTTCAGGTATTACAGAAACTATGAAGTCAGTACCGGTTTGAGGTCGCAGTGGATTATCTTTTCCCTGTGCAGCATCTGCAGGCACCTGAGAAGAGCATGGGTGAACCGACGGATGAGAGCCAGACTGAAGCCCTGGAAGTTGTTTTTTTTGATGAGCTCGTACAAGTTCACTCTGATGGAAGAAACAACACGATGTCTCGTTAGTTCATGATGCTGTTAAAACCTAAAGAGACTGATAGAGATTATTGTAAAGAAAATATATCCTATCTAAGTACTTTGTTCCTTACATAGCAGAGGGAGCTCAGTACGGATTCACTTATAAAAAGATGCACCACAAGGAGAACTGTTACATGTTCCTCAAATAAACTCTCTGCTAAGTTTGATGTCACTCTACACTTTACATCACACTTGATAAATCATCCACTGACTGAGAAGCGCGCACTTAAATGATCCTTGATTGTGCTCTCATTCAGAGGGAGACAGAGACACAGAATGTGTCCACCTACTATTTCTTGCTACGTGTAATAAGCATATACTTCTTTAGACTGTGTAACTTGAGCTTTCACACCATGAAGCAAGGAGGGGGTAAGAGATAGGGCTCTAATCAAGGCCTTAACTAAAGGATTCGGTGACAGTAAGGCAAGACAAGGTGGCGGTCCCAGACGTCCTCTAAAGGTCAATCAGCCTGAGTGATACAAAGTACTATCTCCCTTCAAATAGATATCAGTTGCTAAAACACAGATGGCTGAACGTACACTTAACTCCTGATTGACTGTGGTCATGTAGTGTTAGAATTAATGAATACAGACAAGTGCCTTTGGTAAGACAGTACAGTGATCTAATGGTGCTGTTGTACCATTGATTAACAGTAATGTCTACATATTCTCCTGTGAAACTAACTTATGGACATGCAGGCCTGCTTGCTTGCATGCAGAATACATAGTAAGTAACTGAGCTAGGTGCAACACTTTGTCTGTAAACAGGTACCGAAGTCCACAGTCACCAGACGCGTACTAACCCGAGAAGCTCAAAGGAGATGCAGAGGTGATTTCGGAAGTAAAAGTACTCCTTCATGTGGATGACGTTGTGGAGGTTGTCTTTGTCTTTCCTTTTGATCACATCCAGGATCTTCAGCTCAACCAGAGCTTGGTGATGAAACCTACAGAAAAAAGGTACAGAAGATGTTATGTAACTGGAATACAAAAATATTATCTGAGATTTCAACACCATTTTATTTCTGAATTTCCAGGTATTGCAGGGCCAGAATGAATTATGTATATGTATTTAAGCTCTGACATGCCAAATAGTGATAAATAGCAGCACTCTTTGGAAATGTTTGACTATATGAATATTTCTGCTGTTGATTATCTCTGAGAGGTTTGTCCCTGTACATCAATCCCTGGATATGTCTTTATCAACCATACACAATCCCCTCCATGGAAAGATAAGCAGAGTTCTCCTGAGGCAAGCAGTTTGCACCATTTTGTTTTCTGCATTATTGAAGTGGCGGTAAGACCGATGACTCCTGCATCTAACCTACAGGACTCGCAGGTAAGACAACACCATGGGTTCCGACTTCTATCATGCTAAATCAAGATCTCAACAATTTGACTCCTAAAATGTAAAGGGATTGCGGCAAAGGCATTTGGGAAAACCTCACAACGGGGTATCAGATCTCAGATGAATGCCACATTGAGTCTTTGATTGCGATTAATAACTTATTATATAGAGAATCTGCTTATTAAACAATAATTTTAAGATCTTTTCTAGGAAAGGCCCAATCAAAGGTGAATTGGTCAACTTAAACAAATCTGAATGAAATATGTGAGTGTACTCGTACCTTTTCTTATTGCGTATCATCTTAATGGCTACGAGTTCGTTGTTCTTGTGGTCCAGGCACTTCAGGACCTGCCCAAAGGAGCCTTTCCCAATCACTTCAAGCACTTCAAACCTGTATCCAATATGGTCATGCAGCACCTGAAAAAGCAAAAGGAAGAGCACTGTGAATATTTGAGCATTATGCACTGCATGCTTTTACTGAAATAAAAAAATATCCATCACTATCCAGAAGTCAGCCCAACAGACCGTCTGCAGCTGCTGGATTAAGGTCATATGAAGGCGTCTGGTCATGTACAGTTCATCTTACGCAGGTTGAAATCATGCATATGTGTGTGTGAGTGTGTGAAATGATAATTGACGAGTCTTCACATTTTCAGTTAATCTTCTTATTTTTAAAATTATATCAATTTCATGTTTCTACACAATTGACACATGTACATACTTTTCTGAATAACCATGGGGCCATTTATAGAACTTTACTGGTGGTTTGCAAATCTACAACACTATGACTTTAGTTCTTGCTGGCACTTTATGAAAACTGACTTTCTTCAAATTTGCTAGAGAGATACAGTAAAAAAATTCCACATGGTGAAACATTCAGTCACCTTTATTAGCAAACTCTTTGGCGGGGCATTCAAGTGCCTCTGGGAGATGTAAGACTCCCAGAGGCACTTGAGGTAAGACTTGGGAGTTGGAAAACAGTAAACTTTTTCAGTCCAATTATATTTATATTTCTTGAAAGTTTGCGTGCCAAGCTTGAGTTTCAACACTTTGCTTGTAATTGTTTAACCACAGAACAGTAACATAACATATGAATAAAAAAAACAAAACAGACTTAATGTTTTGCGACAGACCAACCATCTTACCCTGACGTAGCTTCCATGCTCGTCATCATATCCACAGTTCTGCGGTGTGCCTTGGGAACCCTCGATCTTCTGAGAGCCCAGACCAAGGAACCATATCTCTGCGTAGTCCATGATTTCCTCCTGCTCAAACTCCGTCAGCCGGTCCTGGAAGTTCTTCAGTGCTTCTGCAACAGGAAGTAAGAAGAGGGTGAGATGAGTCACTATCATATTGATTACACCTCTGCCAAAAGAGGAGGATTGTGAACAATCGTCTTCAATGCCGGCATGCTATTTTTACGGCATCAAAACTAAATGTTACTTAGTTACAAGCCTGTCTTGGAACACCCCCGAAAGATTCAAAATGTGAGATAATGACTCTGTAATTCTCTTGTATTGTATTCTTATCCACGATATCATACCTATGGGGGACATGGGTAACTTGTGTCCCTCATATTCCTTTTCTTTCTCCAGCTTGTTGCTGACAACCTTGCTAATGCGGGAGACGGACACTTTATCCATTGCTGCACCAATACGCATGCTGAATTGCTGGGTATGCTTCGGCCTCTCATCCTGTACGATAAACACACACAGAGACAGCAGAGACCCTTTGTAATTATGAGCAAATAACAGATAAAGTAACAACACATCACAGTCCCTGCAACTATCAGGCTGTTTCTCAGCTTTGCGTTGTATAAGCTACTGGGTTGAAATATTGATGCTGAACTTTTTGTTTCCATCAGAAACATCACAATGCAAAACGAGCTGCCACTGTAGGACATCACAGGCTGCTGGTGTATGAGGGCCTCACTGGGTGTGTCTGGTAGTTGTTTTGGCCCACTTTGTTGGCAATTTGGGGCAGGATGTTGTCCGACTGCTGGTGTTGGTTTTTGGCATTGCTGACCACCACCTGGACCACCGGTGGCTCAAGCTGAGGCAGGGTCCCTACACCAGGGCCAAACTTCTGTAAAACAGAGGGATTGTTTAAATTTGACTGCCTTGAATAAAGAAATTAGAAACAATAAAGTTACATGAAAACACTTAACAGAGACACAAATAAAATAGGGTCAGAGGAAAAAAGATCTTTCTGTCACTCCGTCAACCTAAAATGTCAAGCAGTGTGACTAAAGACTTTGATTCAGAAAAAAAAGAGAATAATCAGGAAAATCAACAAAGAAAATGGCCAATTTCCACAGCTAGAAGGCTTTTATGATCTTTTCCTGTAGGGAATAGCCCACTGTGTTTCAATGGAACAGAATACCAAATACTGAACAGCACATCTACGCACACCAAAGGCATGTTGAAAGAGTGGGTCAGCGAGAAGTCTAAATGAATTATTCTTTTTTCACTGTCGCTAAAAGCTTGTTACAGGCCCTTTCATTTTTTTCAAGAGTATTTGTCTGTGTTGGGCTCCAGCTCGTCAATTGTTGTTTGTGTTCTCAGCTCGCGATCTACATCCTTTTCACATGCATTTCGTCTGTGGAGGGTCAGGTGACCAGGACCCCTGGCGAGCGGCGGCTGGAATTACTGATCAGGTTGAGAGTGAAATGGGGACAAAGCCTGTGAGGCTGGGTACTGACACAGTCTGTCTGTAGTGGCTCTGTGGGGGAGGTGAAGAGCAGCAACCTGCTTTTCACTGGCTGCCATGCTGCTTGCTCTGAGAGCATGATTACATGTGTCACAGCCTTGCAAGGTTCAGCCCTGGCAATGATGGGCAAAATTAGACCTCTGTCCTGTGCCAAGTTCTCTGGGAAAAAGGAGATATCCTATGGACGAGTATCTGTGTCAAGAAGGGCGTTATACATTATATTGTAAGACATGCTTTCCCTTACTGAGCAGCAATCCCACTCAAATTTCAGGTGGAAAATTCAAAAGAGAGCTTCCTCTACATCCTGTGTCCTTTCATGTAGCCTTCAGCAATGTACTGCATTAGCAACATAATACATTATTTCATATAATATTTATTAACAGCATTCCAGGTAAAAAAGCTTTCCCCATCCATACAGTAGATCGTTTGTACATCTCACGTGTTAGGGGCTGCTGCAGGATCTGCCAACTTGGTTGACGCATAGAGATAGAGCTAAATATAGTTGCCAGCACCTGCCACAACAGGCAACGGAGGTAAACACAGTTACGTGCCTGTAGATAACCGGGGCCATGCTGCTTAAAGAAGCTGCACTTGCATCAATGGAAATCTGTGATGTGTTACATCACATAACCACATATGTGCAGACAGATGTCCACAGCTGCATTTATGATTTTCTCAGGAGTATGTCAATATAAAAGACCTGAGTTGTGACTATCACCATTCACATGCTTTAGTGAGGCTCTTCTTTTTCAATGAGCTGCTCGGCTAATGATCAAAAAAACATAACAAGCATCTATGAGGCATATCCAAGCCTTTTATTTCTAATAGGAGAGAGCATTCTGGAGTAGCTCACTGCATGAAAATGTATGAAAATAAAATAATAAGAAAAAGGGGAATACTATCTCTCAAGCAATGTTGATGAAATAATTCACGTAAACCTCATGTAAGGTTAACACTAAAACGAAAAGATGCCCTTGTTGGTCCATGTTCTGGTTAAGCACTCTGCTGCCTCTTGCTGGGGGGGGGGGGGGCGCTAACCTGTGAGCAGGATCGGTTTGATCCAAGACGGTTGCCTTCTGCTGGGAGTCTGTGAGGGTGAGGGAAGGCCTCCGGTCGTGACGTCTGTGGGAGGAAAGAGAGCAATTCATTAAAAACCACATCAACTATATTTTTTCTTCTGCAATGATTTTCAAACAGCACAATTAACAGCATCATCTCTGAAGTCAGATTTAGGATTTCTTTTAAGCCAAGAGGCAACCTAAAGCAGTCGTGACTCGTGAATAACAATGAATAATAAGTCATTGCTTCTTGTGTTCATGCTGCCTGGATTCTCCAGTCTCCTCAGAAACACACAGCCTGTGGGCAGCACAGCGAGATTGCGGCGAGACTAGCAAAAATAATGTACTATCATCCTAAAATAGATTACTTCTGCAAAAACCCGGCAACCACGACCCTCTCGCTATCCAGTGTTCTCTGTATACCCGCTGGTTTGCGCAGGTGTGTGAACATGTGTGTGCATGTCCATGTGTCTGGCTGTGGATGTACATGTGCCACCAAGCCTGTGCACACTACAGATCCCCTTTCCTAAATGTGTTGAAAGGAAGCGATAAATAAAGTAATAACGCAACAGAGTTCTGGATATACTAAAGTAGCATACGCATTTGGAATGACTCTCTCTGACAACAAGCCAGCTTGCGCGTGCCTTAATAATCAGCGGGTGAGCGTGCAGCTGCGTTGGGCGACACCATATGGGTGAAATAATGCTTAGCTCCGTATGGGGATACGTGCTAAACTCACTCTGCCAGCCTGCATTCTGGGAGGGAGGGAGTGAGGGGGTGACAGGCTGGGTGTGGTCCACAGGTGCTGGATAGGAAACGGCTTCCCAATCACAATCACAACTTTTTTCATATTGAATGATTTATTTCCAAGAAACTTATAAACAAATCTCTGGCAAACACAGGATTTAGAGTGGGGCTTTTGTGTGATTCTTCGTAGGGAAACTCAGTTTTAGAGCTGTTGATTAAATCAACTAATCGATTAGTCGACAAAATCGTTAGTGTATGTTGACTAAGAATTTCTGTGGTCGAGAACGGCCCCAATATACACAAAGAAAGGTTTGATACAGTGTAGTCATGTTACAGCAGCACAGTGAGTGACAGCAGGAGCCATGTAGGTCACTGTGGCAGGTTGGCTTCTAAAACACCGCCTGCTAATGTCTGCTGTAAGCCTGGCTAATTAGCACTTAGCCAGTGGAAACCCAGTGACATCATAACATATGCCCACACACATTTCTGTATTGATCACCTCTGTCCTTAGAACCTGAAATAATGAGATTTTCTTAAGAGCCAGAATAGCAATATATAGAAATATCTATCATTGTCGGTATCTGTGCCTAAAATCCATGTTCGCACAAGAAAGTGATTGGATTATATGATACAGTAAATCCATCTTTTCCTGAGACATAAATACAGTCCATTTATAAATATAAATAAAGTTACATGAATAGATAGATGGAGGCGAAGACACAGAAACAGATGTCAGGAGCAATGCCGACTCTGCTCTGTGTGACTCGGGGGTCTTAACTGGAGCTAAGATCATCCCAGTAGGGGTGTGAGGGCAGCTTTGGGTCCTCAAGGGTCAGAGGGTCAGCAAAGCAATAAAACCAGGAGTAACATCAACAAGTTGTGAAACTGTGCCCACTCACACTATCAGCTGTCAGACAGCATGTATTTTTTTCAATGTATAATCACACTGCCCTGTTGTGTTGATTGCACACAACAGGCTGTTTCCTGTTGGCATCAAATGTGACCACAAAATTAAGACTAGGCTTGAGGATGATTAGTTTGTCAATGCAAAAATTACATCATATCTAACTTTTGTGACTAAAAACAATAAAAAAAGCCCAAAATGGCAAGGTTTAAATTTGCAACATTTTCCATGTAAGGTGTGTCAAATATACCAGAACTCATATAGAATTCTGTCAGCACCACAAACACTGAAATAAGTAGGCTAAACAAAGACTGAAATAGAAATGGATCAGATTTTTCATCACAACTTGGCATGTGGTCTGGAGAAAGGGGGCGGAATACAGCATAAGTAATCAAGTGGGATATTTTATAGAGGAGAAATGCAAATAATTCCAAATTGAGAATCACTTCACATTCTTGGCATGTATGGATAAAGGTAATTAGAGAATGTACAGTGAATGGTTGACTTTTATTTTAGTTGATCATTGTAAAAGGATACCTGCGGAGGGTTTCTCCCAAAATGGAATTAGCCTGGAGCGAAGCCCTGTATCTGGGCAAAATAAATTCTTATTCCATGGAAAAGCAAAAATAGGAAATCTGTAAGTTAACTATGAGGAATACTAAAGTGATATCATGGAAGATAAAGTATGGTTATAGCAATATAAAAACTTTCACTGCCAGCAGCCATGCCATTTTTTGTTTTATAATGGCATGGCTGCTGATAATTTGGACACTCTAAATGGCCATACATTGCTTTCAAATCGACCACAATATGAACCAGAGTACCACAGTCACGCTATAAAAAAAAAACACAGGAAACTGCTATTTAGCAGCCATCCAAGTCGCTTACAAAAAAATGCCTCACCTTGTTATTTATTTCTGGCAACATGCTGTGTGTTATCGGTGTCAGTCTTTACAGCAACAATCCAAACACGGAAGAGTTTATCAAATCCAACAAAGAGTCAGTGCATCCAACTCTGTCAGTCCAGCCTCGAAACCAAGACGCACTTCACAACTTCGTGAGGAGGACTGAATAAACACTGACAAGTACAATCCTGATGACTGATCGAGATCCACCGACCCAAACCTGCCGTACTCCTGGTTTTACGCGCACGGGGCAAATGCGCTGTCGTCAGAGAGGCGATTAGCGAGCGAGACAGGCTGTCGAGGGTCTCTGCGTCTTGGCGCGTTCTGCTAAGACACCGAGAGAGCCACCTGTTCAGGTTTCCACCGCTGATAGCTGGGGATCTCTTGATATAGATGTGTTTTTTTTTTCCGTGTTCGCTCTCGTCCACCTACACCATGCTGTGTGACTGATGCGCTCTCCGACACCGACGCGTTAGAGCGAGGGTTCACACCGACGCACACGCACGTCGTGGCCACACTTATTATACAGTAACTTTTATGTAGTTCTGCTCGCTGTCTCGAAGCTGACTGTCAAAATCGTGCCGTGCAGTCTCACTGTCATTCTGGAAATCTAATATGTCTTCCATCAAGTGACAAGAACGGAACTCGTTTCCTTATTTCGGGGGTCTTAACACTCAAACGAGCTGCAATCGGAAAACAGAATATAAGAGGGATCACTCAAGCAAATATCGAAGACGTCTTTTAAATTGGGCAGCATTGTTAACAAATAGTATCATATCACG
Source organism: Anarrhichthys ocellatus (assembly GCF_004355925.1). NCBI lineage: Eukaryota > Metazoa > Chordata > Actinopteri > Perciformes > Anarhichadidae > Anarrhichthys > Anarrhichthys ocellatus. Next base: position 17,855,994 of record NW_022280032.1, read on the forward strand.
GGATAATTTTTATTAGTTGTATAAAAGCTTTTGAATAACAGGCTCCCTATCTCTTAGTCAACTACTGTGTGGCGGTGGACAGTAATGATGAAATTGAATTCCTAATTTTGCTATAAATATTAAATGCAAAAACAGCCAGTGAGATGTTCGCTTCCCTTGTCAAATTTCAGGTCCGGGGCCCTGCAAATCAATTCTCAACCTGCAGGAAGCTTGTATTTAACCAGGATGGTCTCCTGAGATCGAAATCTGTTTTCATAATTGGTACAGGAGCTAACACATAGTAAACATGCACCAAAAGAAGAGTGATGAAAAAAGGGCATTGGACGTCTCTGCCAAGACATCTCCGAAATGTTAAATTGTCAGAAACACAAATAGAAATCCGTCTTCTTCTTATTTGAAACTGACCACTATATTTTCTCGAGTCATTCAACAGAGTTGGTGGACAGCCAAGAGATTCTGAATTTTCCTTAGAGCTAAAACTTGTAACAAGAGAACAGACACTACAGTTTTGTGTTGCTGTCATGATGCATAAGAAGATAATTGTTTTCCAATGACAAATCCCCACTGGAAGGAACAAGTCAATTGCTCCCTGTGACAAGGAGCCCAGAACAAGTAAGCTACAGGAGATAAATATGATTAGATGGCAGCTGTTATACAACAGCAGTGGCCACTTCATTAATCAGCCTCAGCACAGGATGAGCAGCCATCGAGGAAGCTGCACCTGCCCTCCTTATTCAACTCTCCTAATCAATTCCAATATTCCACAAAGTTGTGTTGCATTTAATAAGTTTATATCTACAATAAAACACACAAGTTAAATCACTGGAGCTAGACCAGACGCATGTAAGGTGCTGCTAACAAGCATGCAACAACTGGCACACGTTTTCAGGACTGCTGTGATCGGCCCCTGCTGGTGGAGAGGTTGGAGGCTCCTTTAAATCTGGCCTGATTAATAACGATAAGGGCTGCAGCAGGAGGCCTTCATCTTATACAACCTACAACCACAACAGAACAGACTGGAGGCTATATGTGCTGTTGCAGTACAATTTGAGACAGAATCACACATTACTTTGCATCTAATTTTATCTCTACACTGCAGCATGATAGGACCAATCTGAATCACAAGCATTATAGTGAATATGATGTATTAGAAACAGAAATATTTAGTTTAATGTAAAGATTTTCAGTTTAATAAATGAATGGCCCACTTCTGAAAGCCCTTGTATTATTAACTGGGGTGACATTCCCCAACAGTGTTTGGGTCTCTGGGAAGGGAGATCCAAAAACACATCTGCAATTGCCGCTTATTGCCATGGCTGCCGTCAAAAAGAGTCAAACGGAGATCCTCGAGATTTAACTTGAAGGAATAGTTTGACATTTGACATTGAAGCCGGAGAAAACACGGGGAAACGTGCAAACTCTAGAGAGAAGGGCCTGCCAGCAGGTGCGAACCGTGAGGCGACATATCTATCCACACCACTGTGCCACCCATATGACATACACAACAGTTTGAAAAAATACATTTATTGACATGCAAATTAATCGTGTACCATTCAACGACATCTGATAATCAGCAAACTCTACCATCTTCACGTAACACTTTCCTCATCCGTTAGATACCCAAGTGACAGGCAGTCAGGGTGGGCACCACTATGTCCCCCATCTTCACCGTCAATACTGGAACCCCCCCAAGGCTGTGTTCTGAGTCACTTTCTACACAAACTCTACATCAGTGACTTTCTCAGCCCCTCCCACATCACAACATACTTTAAATATTCTGCTGACACAGCCACACTCGCCCTTGTGTTGATGTTCTTGCTGGTTTAAACCCTGTTTCTGAGTGTTTGATTGTGTACAGAATGTGAGAGAAAATGTCCTCTATTGAGGACAATAAAGAATGAATCTGAAGTCGTGCTCTGGCTTTGCACTGTTGTACAGTATCTTCAGTATGTAGCAGAGATCAAATGGCACATCAGCAAACTGCTGGCAAGTCAGCCACTGTAGACCTTGCTGCAGTTCACCTGGGAGATTCACATGACAACACATTGGTGAGCAAAACAATGCAGATACGGTATATCTCACCATGGCAACCAAAGACAGACGAAACATGAAGAAGGAGGACTGTGATACCAAGTGAGCAATTCTGAAAATAGAGACTGAACAAAGGAGTGAGAAAGAAAGAGTGTGAGCGTGGGCATTTAGATAAGATTTGGGTGGATGGAAAAAATCGAAACAAATCGATGTCTTGCCTCTGTTGCCTCCAAACATACCTCAGGTTGGACCCTCCTATTCCTGCTCCAGCAGCAGCCCTGGAAGCGGCTAAAACCACAGCAAGCAGGCGAGGTCCCGTCTTCCCACATAGCACATCTCCCCCATGCTGCCACAAACCCACCTCCAAGCCCACCTCAGCCTCTAGACACCATTTCCATCTAGAAGGGGGGGGGGGGGTCACTCCGCAGGTCAGAGATCAGATAGACGCAGTCAGAAGCAAAATGAAGGATGGTGATGATGATGATGCCAGGCCTGCATTTCCTCCTGCTTGTAGTCTAGAAACTGTAAGTTGTGGTGTTGCTCCTCGTCTCTATTTGACAAAATCAAGAACAGAGCTTTGACGCTACTAAGTCCAGTTCCGCTAACTTTCCATTGTCGGCTTTAGTTGTGGATCCCGAAAATATGACTGAAGTCTTAACGCAGAACTTCCTGTGGTCCCCCAACACTCCGGACTCTGCATCATATATTCATATAAGATTTCATTCCGGTTGTTTAAGACCTCGGTGTCCTTTCGTTTTCTTCGTCGTCAGGTTCATCCAAACTATATTTCTTTGTTCCGGGATACAGACAGAGTAGAGAGGCAGGCTGAAGACAGACAGTGAGAGGAGGCTGTTGCTTTGTGCTGTTGCTATAGTTGGTGAGGGAGTGCGAGCTGTCTTTGCCGCTGCCAGTGACGTATGGATGGGACTCAACAAGGGACCCATCCTGAGCTGGAGACACAGCAGCAGGGGCCTGGCACTTAGCTTCCTGTAAAGGAGGCCTGTGGGAGTGCAGATCCAGAGAGGGAGGGGGTTACGGTAGATACAGAACCCCATCAGCCTCCCTGATCGCCCTCTTCATGGGGCTGGGGAAGTCAGACAGGGAGGATGTGCAGCTCTAATGGGCCTCCCATGTGACGTCCGCAACTTTCCTCTGCCTTCTCACTTGCCACTGTATCTTGGAGACAACGGCAGAGGGGCTGTCAACCCCCTACCGTTTTCCACCGGCTTTGCTGCTACCACAAATCCCTGCGGGCAACTAGTGCGTATGTGAAAGCTTATCCCACCACACTGCATGGCTGCCCCTGGCCTCCTGCCTGCTGCACACAGCGGCAGGGAACTGCAGAGTCCACAGCAGGACAGGACACAGTGGCTGAGTATGAGCTTTATTCTGCAGGTAGCCATGGGGGGATCATAGTGTTGTAATTGCCTCCCTGTATCTTTTTATTCATTTTTGATGATTAATAAATGATTTACTGGACGAGACTACAATGTGAGTAAGTGCCAGCTCTCTACCTCAAGTTACAGTGCAGCATTTCATTTTTAAGTGTTAGCATACCAAAGGACGTGTCCTTTTAGTGACCACACGTATGTTACATAACTTCTGCCCATCCAACAAAAACAAAATCCATTAATCACCTTTTTTTGGTGACAGGAAAAATGCTGCTATTTCTGTAGCATGACTCAGCAGATTACTGTATTTTATTACTGCCCTGTCAGCCATTCTTGAAGCTTATATGGAGTCGTAGCTGGCTGCTTTATCTCTTTTCCTTCTACACATCTTTTGGTTTTAGTTTTTAATCTAATTTTAATTTGGTCTAATCCCAGTGATAACAGTCATTTGACCAGCTGCTGGCTGTCAAGGGACACACCTTTCCCATGCGTTTCAACATTCAGGCCAGATCTGGATAGAGTGAACAGCAGATGGTTGGACAAGCTACACCAGGCCGGATGAGACTCAGTCAAAGCAGGGCCAAATAACCTATTAGAGGACCATAACCCGGTGCCTTACATGCTTTGAGGCCCTGGCTAATCGCTGCTAGGTGCCAGACGAGGCAAACTGAGAGTAACAGTCTCCTTCCATTTGGTACAGAAGAGTGTGGGTAGCTTGACCTGGCTGGCAGGTGGACATCTGCAGTTTCGGAACGGGGAGCAGGCTTCTCAGCAACATATGGGTTCCCAAATTGTCACGAGTGCATAGACATAGACACACTCACAGACATACGGATACAATTTTCAAGGGGTCCCTTGACCTCTCAGCTGAAGATATCTGAATGAAAATGGGATCTATGCTACCCACAAATTTACCCCTTTACAGACATACGAACTTTATGGTAAGCCCATGCAGCAAAAACAACAACAAACAATAACCTATTGCCTATTCTAAAAATGGTGTATTGGACTTTGTCTGCATGCTGAGGTTCCTAAAGAGCCTTGGAATTGCATACATTCTGTAGGACTGGAAACCTGCAACTCTTGCGGATCCAATGAGCCCAATTCTGTTCATGTGTGATGATTTTATTCCCCATATTAGCCATTTCATTGTAGTGAAACCATTTTTTGAAACTTGATGTCACTATATACAATGACCTGTTGTTATCTCTGGGATAATCACAGCTTGATGGAACTTTACAACCACAAACTACAGACCTAGGGCATTCAGAGTGTGTATGACATATTGAAAATGAAGGGGTTTCTGAGCAGTTTCCAGAAAAGAAGTGCTCGCCATCCAATCAACAAAAAATGCAATTCTTGCAGTTTCAATACTTCTTCTTCTATGTTGCATACACTGTTGACCTTCTATCTCCCCCAACAAATCCCCTGTGCCCCCCTAAAAAAAAAAAAAAAAAAAAAAAAAATCACATGACAGGCATGAGGAAATTTCAATCCTATATTACACAAGGGTGACTGACTTCACTACTGTAACAATGGTATCTGATGAACAACCAACACCAGCAGCCAGTGTTTTAAAAGAACATCCAATAAGCTTGTTAGTAAAGTAATTACAATCAAGTCAAGTTCTGAATCTCTTGCCTGATTATCCTCATGCTCTATCAAAAGGAATCAGCAATGAGTGATTTTGTGTGTGTTTCTTTGTTCAAGTAAATCTATGCATGTGTGTGTTTGTGTGATTGTAGTGGACACAGCTAAAACAATTAAGCGGGGCTCAGACCAAGCGAAATCCCATTAGACATGTGAAGAGGCTCACTTCACGTTGGTGAAGAGGGTGAGACAAAAAAAACAAACTCCTTAATGCACCTTGGGTCCAGCAACAGTAACAATCAGCAAGGATTTAAAGCTCTGTCAAAGTCTAAATGGGCTACTGCAGCAGTCACATTATACGTTTGCTGCGTAGCTTCAGTCAGGAACATTCTGTACTGTTGTAACATGTATATATATAGATATACATATGGCTCTCAAGTGTTACATACATGCAGCTACTCTGTTTTTCAGAGGGCGACGGCAAGTTGTGTTTTGATGTTCTATGCTGTGAATTCATGGTAAAAAAATGGTGGCTCACTACACCCCTTGATGAATAACTGTGACAAAAAAACTGAAGAAATCATTGAAAATGGAGATTGAAATGCCATCATAAAATCATATAATTATCACCTTTATAGTAATTTTGAGCCATTGCTACTCGTACCCAAGTAGTGCTGCACTATATAGGATGATATACAGTATAAAGGAAATGAAACAGAAATTTGCAGATCAATAAGATTATTATTCATTATCACAGTATAATTCTCGAGAACCGTGTGTTGCTGGGGACCCAAGCGAGCGCAGTCTGGAATTTGGTGCAATTTGGACATGCAACACATTCAATATTATTAACTTTGAATACAAAAGCGAATGCGTCTTTTTTTCAGCTGGATGCTGGATATACTTACGTTACAACCGCACTCTTCTTCACTTCCCTGGACTCAACGAGCGATAAGCGGTTGTCTGCAAGCAGCGATACCCGGTACCAAGAAATCGGCCCGCTCCAAACAGGCACGGCACTAGTTTCATTGAGATATTTTTTGTTTGTTTGTTCTTCTTATTGAGATCCTTTGCCTACGATGACATTGTTTCTGTCACATACACTGTCATAGCCAACGTTCCCCATAATTTATAACCACTTTTGTGTATTTGCAGGTGCGATTGTGTGGGGTGGTTGATGGAGGTGGAGGTTGACCTACTACTTCATATGTGTGTCAACTGTGCCAGCTTGTCGAGTCCACCTACATACAGAGTACACAATCCTCTTCTGCTTCATGAAACCTCCCTTCATGTTCTGCAATGAACTCAAACAGACATACAAGAGCTTCCCGTCTTCTTTTTGTCAGAGACCCAGACTGTTAACATTTTTTCCAGAATTAGGCCAAAAGCCACATTCCATGGCCTTGATTAGCAGGTAGTTGGGCCATGGTGGTATTAAAAAACCCATTTCTCAAATGCGAGTCTGAAAAATTAATCCCTCACTTTTGAGGCTAATCTAAAATACAGACAAACCTAATTCAGTGCTCCAACTTGATAGAATCCTTTTAAAACCACCCAATGACTGAGGACCACATCTTCTTGTTATCTAGTGCGGTATCACCACAGCCATACTGTATTTATAGTTCCATCCTCAAATTTGTCAGAATAAAAACTATATTCCTATGTTTGCCATCTCATCATCTCCCATTAATATTAAATAAATCAATACTCACACAGATTAACAGGCAGAACGCTTCTTCAACTGCTCCGAATACAACCTCTACTTAAAACACCATCATCGATACTTTTCAGGTCAACATAATCAGACTTTCTCTCCAAAGTGCTCAGTTATGGAAGCCTAACCCTTACCTCATTAATCACTCTGTCATCTAAGATCGGCTGCTTTCCATCCTTGGAAGGAGACCCGACCCAGGGCCCCATCTCTGGCTCTGCTCGTGCCTCAGAACCTGACTGTTATTTCAATAAGGCCGATCAGATAAAAAAAGTTGGCCCACTTGCCAGACAACTGAGGCAGGTGTGGCGCAAAACTTGGACAAGTGCATGTGTGTGTGAGATTTCTCAAGCCTGCTAGTTTACCTGCACAATCATAACGTGTGTATCAGAGGTTTCGGTGGTAAATATGCTTACAACACTACAGGCGTTTAGCCCCTATCATGTGCAGTGCGGGTGTTGACCTGGATGCCCCAGACTCTGCCCTGCCAGCTCTGAGAACCTGAAGATGGAGAAGTCGCACTCGTGCAGCCAGGCCTGTGTGAGTGATGATGGCCTGGCATCTATTGGCATCTCACCTCGTTCTCAAATGGCTCTGATGTTGCCCGCCTCCAGGCGACACAAGTCACCATATCAAATTTTTCCTTTTTTAACTTTCCAAGAATTTTCCCCCCGTCTTTTTTACTTTCTTCAAATCTTCTTGCAATTGCTAAAACCGGTCAAGAAACACAGAGACACTGCCTGTATCCCACCACTCTGCCCTCTGAAACCGTTTGCCTGTCTCCTTGCTCTTACATGGGTGATGGGCAAAGGTGAGCTTTGTCACCCAGGTAAGATGAGCATTGTCCGCCCTTCTTTTGGCCCCATAAGCACTGACTCTCCTGTCACCTTCAACAACAACATCGCAAGGCGATCCGCTTTTGTCGGGCACCTGGATACAAAAGACCCAGTGTCCGAGCTAGACTGACACAGACAATACACTGCCTTCAAACTGTAACAATTAGTGCAAATTGCAGGGATTATTCCGATGACATGTTTGGCCGATGTGGACAATGAGGATTGAAATGCTTGTTGTCTCTGGGTGCCAAATACAAGAGGCTATACCGTGCCACACAGTGTCATCAAAACACCAGGGAGGGACAGAGTTTGAAAAGGAGATCCCGTCTTAGACTCTAACGGTTTTATTATCCGGTTTTATTAACTGCAGTATATTTAATCATTATTTAATTCACTTCATTATTAAATATTGTTATATTATTTTCATGTATGATGGAATCAGTGAGCCTAACAAGGTGACAACAACCAATCCTCTTATACAACAATACTTTAGAAAAGACCTCACACGTTATTACACAACAATGCTCCTGAGCCTAAGGAGATGGAAGGAGAGATTGCGACGGGGGAGGACGTTGGCATACCCTGTTCAGCTGCTCTGCATTGCATGACTCACCGTTAAAGGAAAACAGACGCTTCGTGCAACCAAGCCAGGCACTCATTAACAAAACTCCCAGGGTGGCTGTTTACCCAGCATTCTTTTAAAAATCCAATTAATGTTTATCAGACTTGGGGAGTGTCTCAGTCCAGTTGTCCTCTCTGGAGCACCTCCTCAACATGGAAGCATGCAGCTGTGACACGGCAGTGCAAAGACGAGGCTCAGCCATGGGCAGTATGCGGCCAAACGCAGCCCAGGCTTCCACAGTCCTATGTGCACCACCAGTGGGAGGGATAACAGTCATCCACAGCAGAGAGGATGCTGCCAACTATTACGGGGCATTCACATGTTGAGAAGCATTGGCCATGTGACGGCCCTGACCACAACCCAGAGAAAGTTTCACACGCAGAATGATGAACTCGACTTAAATTACGCACATGACAGCACAATTCTATGCACACACATGCAGAAGTAGAAATAAGCAGAGAGGCTATTAGAAAGGATAGCATTATATAGGCTATAATAATGTGCTTGGTGACACCGATATCTGCAGAGGTGAGCTCTCTCTCTTAATGGCCACTTTTATTTCAGGGGGTCCGGTGTCAACAAAGGACAAAGCTGTGATGAGAAACCCAATCAGGGGCAGGGTTCATCAGAATAATGGGGAGGCACACTCCCTATTCCTCAGTCAGTGGGGGTGGAGGCTGGGCCAGGTGCACGGGTCTGCTCTAATACTCTGAAGCAGGTCATGAAGAGCACAACAAATGGTGTGGTGACATTGTTTTTATATAGATTAGTCGATCGACATAGAGTTAATCTATAACTATTTTGGTTATCAATACATTTTTCATGTCATTTTTTTAAAAGCAAAAAGCAACCAGTCTCTGTCTCCAGCTTCACCATAGAGACGATTACCTGTTTTTCCTCTGTTTGTAAATCATTGCAAACTGAATCTCTTCAGAGCTTTGGACTATTGAGGACATCACCATGGTTTCTGGAAAAATGTGACATATATTTTCCACTTTTTGCTAACATTTTACAGACCAAAACTATTAATATATTGATTGAGAAATTGATAATCATCAGATTAAAAAAGGTTCAGGGACTCTGAAGTTAGCATATACAAAAATCCCTGGACAGAATGTTAAATCTGGCATAAGTGAGGGGAAGTACATCCAAAAATATGTCATGTGATGTACCACTTTATTGGAAGGATCTGAAAGCTCTTTATTATATAAACAGAAGGCTAAAATGCTGAAGGTACTGAGTCATATCATGTCAAAGCTACAAACACGCTTGCCTGCTACAGTCTCGGGGTATTTCACATCTTGAAGGGGCACAGTGCATCTGCTGTTTTTATTTGTAATGACGCAAATGCTCTCTATTGATAGCCTAACTTTGAAAAAGAGAGAATCTTTTGAACTGACACACTGTGCGTGGAATCCACTCACAGTATAAAACCCAAACAGCTTCAAACGACGCCTCTGACGCAGCTCAGATTTTCAGCGTTCTTATCTTCTTAATGAGAATATCTACATGAGGGGCCTTAAAGTGCTGAGAGCAAAGCAAATAAAAGGACCATGATGGGATTAAGCATTAAAGAGTTTGGCCAACACACCCTGCAGTATGGCTGAGCATAGTAGCATCGCAAGTGTCTTTTCCCAGTTTTAAAGGCTGCATTACGGTAAAGTAATGCAATTTTCTAAATTTACCTGACTATTCTAGCTCTATAATTTGCCTTTACCCACTTAGTCATTATATCCACATTACTGATGATTATTTATCAAAAATCTGATTGCGTAAATATCTTGTTAAAGCACTAATAGTCAAACTTACAACGTCGTCGCAATATTGATATTTGGGTGTAGGGTCATAAATATTCATCATATTTCTGACCGGATATTTAAATTTTCTCTTTGATCGCCCAGTCCTACCCTGCAGTGCGAAGAATTATTGTCAAAGTTCAATCAACAGTAAGTAGAAAAGTGTCCTATAGGAGCTCAGTGAGGGCTTTGAAACACTCTAATCCCTCCCCACAGGAAGGGAGGGGGCGAATCGGTCTAATGCAGCGTGAATATGTATTTATCGTGGAACTTTCCATGAAGAGGAGATGTCCTGGTGTCAGCGCAGAACACCTCTGATACAGTATGTGGCCTTTTAATGGCTCAGGGTTGGGTAGTTTTGCTCTCCAAACATTTGCAATAAGTAACAGCTGGGCACCTCTCTCAGATGGTTTAGTGTCGCAGGCAAAGAACATCACAAGGCAGGGTATGTTCCCTAATAAATCACTTCTGCTGAGTTCACACAATTACCTAAATAACATTTATTTAATAGCCTGCACGGGGTGTAAGGTTGCTTGGAGGCACTGAAAAACATGGCCACCGCTATAAATTATGGTAATATATACTGAAGCAGTCAGGCTGACAAGAAAAACAAAACAAATACAAGCCTATCAATGTCTTAGTATTCACATGAATAACAAGCTATCCTCTTACCTTGGTCAGAAGTGGAAAGGTGCCTTTTCTTTCCTTTAATAGCTTTTCCAGCTTATTTTTCGAGCCAATTCTGTCCAAAGGAAAAACGTTTACGCATGGAAATTAATATTCAGAGATGCCAATACGTATTGGTCCATGATTCATCAACAATATATAGACCCATATATTAAAAATGCATGCATTTATGAGTTTTCGCTTATTGACAGTCACAGCTGTAAAATAAAGAGCCTTTTCCATTGCTGCAGCCTTTTTTGCATTAAACTACACTGACACCCTCTGGGCACATAATATTTGGTTTGTCTTAGATTCAGCACATCAAGCTCTGCCTGTTTTATGGAGGTGTCAAGTCAGTCAGTCAGTCAGACAGTTTCTGGTGCGGAACTACCAAAATAGTTTCTAAACAAGTAGCCGAAGCTAATTTATTATTTAACCCGAAGATAGATAACTTTTGTGAATTATAGGCCCAATGTTACCTGACAAAAAATACTATACACGAGTTTGGCTCACCCAATCTATAGACTGGCCTCTAGGCGAACACTATAAAGAATGCAAAGATATTATGCGAAACATGAATAAACAAACAACAAAACAGTAACTTATTGACCAAAAACACGCACTAACCTTTTCTCTGATGATTTGTTCGGCGCGCTCATGGTGAAATAAATCATCAAGGTGGCAGTGATGAAGCGGTCATGCGCGACATGCCCAACAGTCTCCGAGCCTGTGTGCCGCGGAGCGTTACCTCCGCCGGCTTATCCGCAACACAATGGCTGTTATACTCGGCACACTAAGTACTCACTGACAGTTTGATTCTGTCTTTTTTTTTTTTACTCTGACGCAGCTTTTTAGACAGGCGCTCGCGTGTATAGGTGAGAGGAGCGGGAGAGAGCGCGAGACAAAGAGAGGGACAGACACGCACGCACTGGGCTCGTTTTCCTCAGGTGCGCACAAAGATGAATTTGACGTCAGGAATGCAAACATCTAGATGCTTAAAAAATATTACGATAAGATGAATAAGAAGTTCACTTAAAAAGTTAAATAATGTGAAAAAAAAGAAAGAAGTGAATGCAGATGTTACATGTTGTAAGCTCCTGTAGGCTATGACAACCCAGTTTGGACCCCTGAAGCGATAACCAACCTGCACTCATATGACACAGTTAAATATCTAAAAATCCCATAGAAAAGGAAAAGCTGCAATTCTCCAGAATCAACTGTATCAACATAGTTAAAATCTATCATTATGATAAACTTTAATAAGCTCGACAAATCTCATCCCAATGATAAGTGGAGACAAACACCTGTTCCTCTCTCTATCATTGATTGGCTGATTAGCACCAGGTGTGGAGTGCCACTTAATTCTGACCCTATTGTGAACCATCTGTCTCCCATTATCTTCTTCTCCCACTGTAAATTATTTATTTGTTTGTGCAAAACGTGCATGTCTGATATGCCCAATGCTGGGATGCTGCATTTATGATTATGTACACATAAATGTATCCATTCATATATATTTCTTAACTAACCATTTATAACCATTTATTTTAATTTACACTGTAGAGCACCATTCAAGACACCAAAAGACACTTTACACAATAGATAATAAATATGGATGAACCCATATGAAATACAATTTATATATAACAAGCTAAAAAATGATTAAAGAGTAATTTTTCCTTTGTGCTCATTTCTAGGCAGTTAAATGAAACATTTTATCATTTTACTGATACCCTGAAAGTGTCAAAAAGACTCCATTAAAGACAAAATCGACATGATCGGAGAGAACACAAGTCTGTGGTGTAGCCATTGCCGTGGCATTGTGATCTTTACCTGACTTGTCAATGCTTCTTCATCATAATTTCTAACTTTGTCCTGAGATTTAAGATCACTTGCTGAAAACAGAAAAAAAAACAGCACAGAACTCAGCATTTATTTCAACAATCTGGTTTATATAGAATTAACAAGGCAACATTGCAGCACCAGTCAGATAGCGACGTTCACTTTAGCTCTGCACATAGTGAATGGTTACAGCCTTTCAGCGTATCATGTGACCAGCTTATTCTCCTGTTATTATAGGCAGCAATGAAACTGAGCACCATTTGAATTGACAACAGAGACGACCTAAGTTTAACTAAAGCAAGCTACGTTTGAGAACGACACAGAAGATCTTTTGGCCAGTTTAATATATCCGCTCTGTGCCGAAGCCCTTTTTATTATCAGGTCTGCACTGCAACAGGGAACGTGATAAGTCCAATAGAGAGACCATTATTTTGAAATTAGGCAGTATGATTCCTGAAAATTATGAATTGTTTGAAAAATCATACTGCGCTGGTAGACAATTGACTTGTTTCATTACATTTATTTCAGGAAATTAATTAAAGATATAATATGTACAGATTTTTATGGATATATTTATTTTGAAAGGATAATCCACCCAAAATCCATCTTTACAGTATCAAATTTTCTATATTACTCTCTCAAATAAACCTCATTTTAATTTGCGTTTGCTTTTTATAGGGAGGAAATCACGGTCAGCATCTGTTGGCTAGAACTAATCTACAGCTGTTCCAAATCCTTTAAAACGGACACAATCCACACACTCATATGGCATTTATTCTTTTAGTTAGAGTTGTAAGTTTGAACATTAAACCACATTTGGATTTGATTCAAAGATGAGAACCACTGCAGCTGGAATTTTTCCTGTTTGTCTGTAATACTTTCCAGATTTCAGATCAGGAAATTTGAGCACCGTCCTTCTGAGAACAAGAGAGACAGAATGAGTGTCACGGCCACATGGTCTCGATTTTCTCTGCTGACCAGCCTTAAGGTTAGAGAGTGTGTTTGTGACAATAACAATGAGCAGCAGGGAAGGAGAGGTTTTTAAAGAAATTAAAAAAAAATAGCCTTGGCTCCTTATTTCCTTTTAAGACATTTGATAAACAGCTTTGGTGCACACCTCTGCTTCACCGTTTAACACTCTCTGCCTAATCTGCTCACAGACCACAGACAGAGAGACAAAGACACCTTGTGAGGCACGGCGACTACGGGGCTTCGCAAGAGGAGGTAGCAGCTGGAAGTCTGGCAAAAAGGTCAGATCGGATCCCGGTTCAGTTGCGATGAGAGCGGATCGAACAGGACTGGGCTGATGTTCTGAGGTTGTGTTATGGTCTTAGGTGAGGCTGAGGTCAGGCTGATCTGAGAGCAGAACAGAAAACATTAGGCGTTGTCTAAAAGGAGCTAAAGACGCAAATGAAAATTCAACGTGACTGAAAACATACTTCATCCCAGGTGCTTGTGATGATGTTTATCGTAGCCCACTGCATTGCTCGAACTGGTGCCTGTCAGTGAAAGAGCCATCAACGTGTCAGGAAGATCAGCGCTGATTTCTGATTCAGTAATGTTGCAGGTTTTTTAGGTTGTCCACATTACCTCACTTACCTAAGTAGTCCTTGTTGTCCTTGAAGTATTTGTGCCTCAGACGTCCTTCTGTAAATAAAATTGCAAAAAAGACAAAAGAAAAGAAGAAAGATTGACATCTGCTCTCCATATCATACACATTGCACTTGCTTGAAATGCAATTATGAGATGCATAAAGTAAAAAAGGTTATGTTCTTTTGATTAGATCATTAGTTTAATATTTCTGCCAACCGCTTCAGCCACACATCGGTGAGGCAATCTGGTCTATTGACAGAGCACTCCAATTTGTATATTGTTAGATCTATTTAATGGGAGAAACTTGGCACCTAACAGCATGTGATGTGCTAAGAGATACCAGGCCAGACTCAAAGAGTCCTGTCCCTGTCCCTTGGTGATTTAAAAGAGCACAGACTTTGCAGAGAAGTTCCATTAAATCTGACAAGCAAGAGATTTGTTTTAAAGATACAATTAAGATAGGAGATGATGTGTGTCAAAGGCCTGGCTATAAGTCAGCGGAAGTACTCTAGCCATACCAGAGTTGCCACGTTGCTTGATGCACTGTCCCCGGTTTGGGATGCCAGTGGAAGGGTTTCCTGGATTGATGATGTGGCACTCGTAGCCCGTGGGACAGTGAAGAGGCTCGTCTCCATCCTCAGTTGTGCTGCAGGCCTCAGCTAGTGGGCAGAAAACATACTGTGCATGAGAAAGAATCAAAAACATGAAATATACTAGCGTCAGTGGTTATGGTGTTGGTATGTTGTTCTTCTGTTTTGTTTACTTGTCCTCCCTCAAACTACCATGTAAACTTCAGAAAACCTACAAGAACCTGTTATATCCATTGAAGCAGCATTAGCATTTGTGAAGGCTAAGGTACACTCTGATCATTGAGAATTTCAGTAAGGTGAGTTTTTTTTTCTAAGTCATGCAAGCTGACCATGTGGAGCTACAGGTGTTTCCTTCGACCTCAGTGACTCAGGTGTTGGTGTGTACTCACCCTGCAGAACCTCCTCAGGGCCGTCTAACAGCCAGCCGTTGCCCCCCAACCACCGAGGCTTTGGCTGCACCAGCCAGTCCAACACTGTTCAGAACACACACAGATCCACAGCCATACTTGTTAAATGTTTTCAAGAGAGACACAAAAACAGACTAATTTCCCAAACACAACTGTGTGCAACTGTCTGCTGGTTCTGCTGACCCGGTGGAGGCTGGACCGACTCCAGGCAGGCGTAGATGCATCCATTGTAGCAGCAGCGTTTATGGCGCTCACACTCTGAGTCTGAGCGGCAGCCCGGCACCTCACAGGCTCTCTCTGGCAGCATCTGGGGTGGCGGCGGACACCTGTCGTTCTTCTGGTGCTGTGTGGACTGGGGGTGGTTGGGGTACTCGTAGTCCTGGAAGACAGAAAAATAATGTAGATGAGGGCTCTTCTAGTTAGTTAAGACATTTCACTGGATATAAGAGAACATTTTTCAGCATTTAGTTTAATACCAGCTTCGCTAAAAATCTAATTCTGTAGTTAGACCTGTACTTCCTGACGAGTCATTTTGGAAGGAAACAACATTAAATGTGTCTTGTTAAATGTGTCATGAAGGATTTTTGGAAATTAAACCTCTCATGTGGTTCCAAACTGAAAAAAAAGACAGGACTGGATGCTAACAGTGTGGTTGTAAAATTGCACGGATTAGACCTTTTAGCCACCAGAGGGCAGCAATGGATCTGAGTGATCCCTTTTCAGCACAGCAGAGCTCCAGCAAGGACGCTGATGTTTTGGCTTCAGTATGCCTGCCTGCCTGCTCAAGTCTTGACCTGGATCGGGAACGTGATTCACTGTGGGAACAAACGTTTTTCTAGTGATTCTGAAAGGAGAAAGTAGGCCACTGGACCCTGAGCCAAGCAAAGACACGCTTCACACACTTTGACGGCTTTGGCAACCTTCAGCACAGGCCCACATGTTTCCAGTGTTGCTGAGAAGACCTCCTCTTAAATGCTTTGCAGAGGATAACTTAATGAGATCACATCACAGCCATGGTGTCTGGGGTTTAATAGTTGTTTTTTTCCTCAGCTGCTGCTCTTTATTGATTCCTGTTCATTGGTTTGGAATCCAGGACAGAAATTGTGTGTTAATACGCTTTCACAATGCTGGTGTCAAATGTCACACGTTTTGTTTCACAGTATAAGCAGCTATTCTTTGTTCAAATGTATGTACATGGGGAATATTAACACAAAATCCCAAGAAGCACAGCTGCCCTTGACTAAACATGAACTCTCATACTTTCTCAAACACTGTATTTGCTTTTGTATGATACGTTTCAGTGTGATCAAGTTTCTAGTTCATTCCACTCCATTCTTTTGTGCTACAAACAACAATGACAAACACTGTGCTGATCTGACATCACTTTTATAGCAACCAAGGTTACCTCTGAACTCTTTGCCCTTCAACGGCACAGGAAGTTATGTTGCTTGTTGGTCCAATCCTTTGTAACACTGTCATCATGACTGTAATCACATTTAAAATGTAATTTCCGCAGAGTTGTTTGTCATAACAACACATGCTGTGTCAAACAAGCACAACCAGTGTTTACATTTTTCTAAATATATATGTCTTTTCAGTTGTGTTGGTGAATTTCCTAGACTTTCCAGAGAGAGAGAGAGAGAGAGAGAGAGAGAGAGAGAGAGAGAGAGAGAGCGAGAGAGAGAGAGATGGGTGTTTTTCCTCTGCACCAGATTAGTAATTAGATAATCAGCTTGTGGGTCGCACACGGTCATTAAAACTGTGCTGTTTATTTGGCAGGCTTACTGAACGCTCTTACAAACCAACCGGAAAAACGAAAGCAAATGTTTGGTGTGGGTGGTGGTATCACACACACTGTACGTGTGTTCACTTTACACCCACATTAATTTGTTCTGGCAGCTGAGAGCTTGGTGGATGGTTCTTTGAGGGGTGGGATGAGGGATTCACACCATAGAGGGACGGAGGGAACAATACAGTCAGAGCCTGTAAGAGTTACGCTGTGGTGCTGCATATTACAGTAAGCAGTCCAAGTTTTGATTGTACATCACTTGAGGGGCTGGGTTTCAAAGTTCAATATTTTTTGGGGACTGGCTGCAATGTGTTTGTAGCTCTGAGT
This sequence comes from Anarrhichthys ocellatus, assembly GCF_004355925.1. Lineage (NCBI taxonomy): Eukaryota > Metazoa > Chordata > Actinopteri > Perciformes > Anarhichadidae > Anarrhichthys > Anarrhichthys ocellatus. Next base: position 17,873,185 of record NW_022280032.1, read on the forward strand.
CAGTCTTCAGCATTGTTTCCTGACACAGAAGGCAGCTGTTTTTGTTTCCGATAAACCCACTGTGACAAAGCTAGCAATTAGCTAGTATACATAGAGGAGCATTTAGCAGCTGAACAGCCAGATATTGTTTTTCAGGAGTTGGTGGAGACCAAAACAGAGCTAAAATGAGAGGTAATATTGGACTTCCAATTATCAGGTGACCAGAAACACAACCCCAAGTGAGCCCTAATACTGTTCCATGTGTGGCTAATTAAACTATTTCGTACTTTCAAATGATTTCTTCAACTTTCCAAGGTATATATATCTGCACTTTGTTTGCAGAGTGAAGAAAACAAATATACCTGGGCTTCTTCACATACTCAGACTGGAGTTGCTATGAATTTCCTCTCAGTTGCTTGAGATGATATGATGTGGAAAATCTCACTGCTGCCAAATAAAAGGAATGTCTGGCATATCAGAGGGACGGTGTGTGTGTGTGTGTGTGTGTGTGTGTATGTGTACAGTAGCTATGGTACTTAGCTGTGATCTGCTTCAGTGAAAGTCGAGTAAACTTTGCTTTACCATTTGGCTCTATCAACTTTAAAAGATGACATGATAATGTTGTGGTTACAACTTTTACGCTGCCGCAAGTGGCCAAAAGAATCAAATTCTAGAGCGCCTTGGTATAGCCGAGTGGGGACAGTGGATGTCGTATAATTGCAGAGTCTCGGTTTCAAACTTTTTTCCCCATGTCCTACTTGGCACCGAAATGCAGGTATCATATTGACACCAGTCTCAAAACCTTCAAACAATACTCAGCCCCAATGACTTGAGCATTTTTTTCAGTTACCTCTGCTTGAACATGCTCCCACACACTGTACACTACAGGCCTTTCAAACTCTTCATTCATCGCTCTCAGTTGAGCCGAAGTGGTTCATAACGTCTTTTGGTACAATTAAATCTATGAATGAAGACTACAGAGTCTGCTGTGATTGGATAATGACATAATGACTGCCCTTACTCTCCTAGTCTCATATCCGATCTGCTCCTAAAGTCTCTTGCAAACGTGTCCTACAAAAGTTCAAGTGCGCCCTTCCTATTTATGTGACTGCGTGTGTAAAGCGTGAGTTTGCTTGTACACATGAATACTGTACGCGGCAGAAGCCACTTGTTCTTTTATATGTGTTTACTGCATTGATCCCTGAGCCTTAGGCTTGCCAACACTGTGGATGCTACTTCTAACAAACTTTTTCTTTTTTACTGTACTTTTGCTGTCATTCAGCTCTTAGTGTAACTGCTTCACCCTCAGGACTCCTCTTGTGTCATCTACGCTGTGTCTTGGTATGCCAGAAGAGCCGCCATGCTCTACATCCTGAGATATGTCGCACAATCCCGCGCACATCTCTCTGATGTTCCACAATGGTTATTTACACTCCTGTCTGTTGTGCTGCTCTCCTTTAGACACTGGCAGCGGGCCCTTGTGGGATATTCATGTCTATCTGTGGGCATGTTTCCCCCCTTTCTGTCAACTCTCACTATCTCTCTGCATCTTGCTCGTGTTCATTCTGACTTTCCTTGTCTCTCTTTTTAGTGCTTTTGCACTGCAGTTTATGGGGAGTTTGTGTGGAGAAGCCACTGGAGACCCAGTCTGGCTCCGTAATTGTACTGAGATCAGGCTGTTCATGCTTCCACGCAGAGATCTTAGACAGATACTGATATTTTCTGTTTCCTATGCTTCATGCACACAGAGACACATACGCATACCCAGAAACACACTCAATCTCTGCACTTACAGTACTGCGGGGTCAAGGCTGTGCACATATTTGCATAAACAAGGAAAACACTGTGTTCTTTTGTATAAGTGGCAACTCAAATGTGCTACATCTCCCATGTCTACTAGATGAAGTAGCCCACAGCACACATCTGGTTAGCTTTTGGGTTGTCAGGACTCATTTCCTGTTTCTATACCAGCAGTCAGTTTGACAGAAAGATAGACAAGACGTACAGATAGATAGAGAAGCAGCAGGCTAAACTGTGAGGAGATGAGAGTGAGACATACTGATGGACAAACTGGTAGATCAACAGCTGAGCAAAACTGTCTTTGAACTGTGGACATGCTGGGAGAGTGGTGATGTTTAACATTGAAATGCAGACCAACAGACTGGACCCATATGAGGCGTGGTTTACCGGACAGGGGGGAGCTAAACCAACTGTGAATGCAGCTAATTAGTGTTGGGAAAACAGCGTCTGCTACCTGTCAGTCATAGCCTAAGGTAGCAGGGACGGCAATGATAGAGGTCGCCCTAAACTCATCTATTACTCCACTGTTACTATTCTGTCTGTAGTGCAGCTGTATATTGTAAATATCTGGTAAGCAGTGATATGGATACAAACATGTCTGTGGTCTCACATACTAAGACTCAGGTTTGCTATGAATTGGTTGCCACAGAAAAGGAATGTCTGGAACATCAGAGGCTCCAGGTAAAAAAAAAGGAGTGAAGGAGCAGTGGATGTGATTGTCTGGTTTGTGTGTATAGCGTACTGAGAGGCAATCTACTACAGTGTTAGTCCAATCATACACTTCTGACCGGCAGGCTCACGTCATCTGACTGGGATTAGTCCTGCTTAGAGCCGCAGACACCAGTTCACGCAACTACTGGTAAAATGGATGACTGACTGACTACAACAACTCCCCTCTTTACAAAGAGCCACAAAATTTGTTTACAAAATAAAGAGGGAAAAGTTAACAAACTTGCTAGCTTAGCTCAATCGCTAACAGGACAATAAGTTCACACAGGTTTTAAAGATTTTTTTGTACCAGCAACTACTTTCTTGTGTTAGCAAATCATGTCTGTTTCCTGTGTATAGTTCACACAGCAGGTTAAATAAAAGTGAATGGTGCAACGCAGCTAATAAGCTAAGCTACATTCCTCCATTTTGGACTCTCCGGAAAGATTCTCAGGAAATCACTGCCTCTGCAAGCAAATCCATTACTATCAGAGATATTTTATTTTTTAAAAATTTCAGTACAATGGAATTTTGCCCTTTTAAATGCCGGTGTGACCTTTAAACAGCCATTACTAGCCAAGGCTGTACTGCATTTGTCATGCATTCCCAGGACTTGTCAACTCTCAGCCTTAAAGGCCACAAACTATTTGCTGATGAATTAAAATACATTCCTTGCATTTAGCAGTGAATGTGTTTGTACAACAACACAGTTAAAAGAGCAGGAGTCAGGCAGTGCTGCATGTCAGCAAGCAATTAAGTAATTTGATAGATGCTGAATCTAAACCATTGCAATCAAAATGTCCCTTTAAATCCACTTCAACTCAGCTCATGACCTGAACCTCTGTGTTTACTCATATTTGATAGCATCAGCTTTGTTACATAGTGTAGACACTTCCTTATAAGCTACAAATCAGTGAAGAAGTAATGTGTGAATCGGTTTTGTTTTACATAGTTGCCCCCGGCCGAGTCAAACAGCCGGCCAGCCCAAAAACAGGAAGTAGGCTACACATGTTTCTGAGCATCTGCAGGGGCCCTGTCTAAATACCAGGTGCTGTCAGTATGGTTCACATCACATCAAATAAATTAAAACTAAACAGTAAAGATTCATGGCGGTAGTGTCAGACACTGATCCTGCTCACTGACATGCCCAGGCAGGTGTCTGAGCCAGACTGTGTTATGGCTGTATGAGACTGTGTGGGTGTGTGCGACTTCTGCTGCCCACACCATTCCACCCGTTTTCCCATCTACACATCAAACGTGTTTCTCTTGATTGTAAGTTACCCTCTCTTGCCTATTTCTTCCCTCGACACCCTTATTTCATCCCCCGTTGTATTAGGCTATATTAGCCAAACACAAAGAGGAAATTAGAAAAGTGCTAGTGGTGACCTTTGACCCTTTTGTCAGTGGGAGGTCTAGATAAGAGAGCATGGAGGACGTGACTCTGCTCCCTAAGACAATCTGACCCAGAAGACAAACATACACCTCTCTGTTAAGAGCTTTAAGTCAGATAACGGAAGTTAAGGTCATTCCTGCACAGACAGTGAGATAGAGAGGCAAAGAAAAACATAATGAAAACACATTTATTATGAACTGGAAATTGTAGATTTCATAATGCAAGTAAAAAGTGACAGCTTACATTTTGCTAATACATTTCCAATCTACAGTAAGTAATGTGTCTACTCATCTTATTTGAAAATAATACATAAAATAAGACATTCACTTGATCATAGATTAGATAAATAAGGCACTCGGCATGCTGGTGGCCTTGGGTTTGTTATACATTTTTACCAATTTTCCTTTCAAGACTCACTGACTATTCTGTAGCACAGTGCCTACGTGAAATTCCCAGTGACTATAATTTGACTTTCCGCGCAGCCCCGGTGTTATGAATGAGGCAGAGGCTGTGTGTGTGTGTGTGCTTGCGTGTGGGGGAGGTGGTTGAAAAAATGAAAGATTGAGAGATTCAGAGATTAAAAGGTTCAGAGGGAAAGAGACAAACTGCTTCTGCACAGCCGTCTCAGCATGTTCCAATTACAGCAGCTTTGAAGCAGAGTCGAGCAAGACGGTGCTTTTGGCCCATTCTGAGAGGAGACGAGAGAAAGAGATTTAATAAAAGAGGGAAAACGGGGGTTGGTGTGCTGAGAGAGGCACATGGGCGAGGGGAAGGAGAAAGCATGGCAGAGAGATGTCGAAAGGTTAACTGATTCATACGACAGAAGGGAAGAGAGACGAAGGCAGAGCATGACAGAGAGAAAAGGGCCAATGAGGGCACAACCCAGCTAGAAAGTGAGAACATTGAAGCACGAGAGCGGAAATGAAAGAGAAGGCAGCACGCTACAGTGAGCCCTTGTTAGAGATGATCAATCAGCCACACTGAGTTGAGTTAACAAGCAGGGGCCCAGTCTGCAAGTTCAGTTCCTGCCCTAATAATCCACCCCAAACACACACACACACACACACACACACACACACACAAGTTGTACATCGTGTGTGCCCCTCAATTACTCATATGGAAACTTGGAAATCAGCAACTTATTCCAACCTGTTGCACACTCCTCATCAAAACTGAAAAACACTCCCGTCCATGTTGATTTTTCATGCTTCAAAATCAAAGCGTGTCTGTTAGGTGTTTGTCGAAGCAATATCACTTTTTAGTTAGGCTCCATTGCAAAATAAAAGTCCTGCATTTAAAATTGTACATACAAGTTCAGAAGCATTACTATTAAACTGTATCAAACGTAGCAAAAGCAAAAAAAAAACGGAATATCCGTTTCAAAGTGATAAATTATTATAAGGGATGCATTAACCCGGATCAGCATTTTTATGTTGTTGTAATGGAGCTAATTGTGATTACTTTCTACTTTTGGGTAGTTAGGTCTATAACAATGCATCATAATCTGAAAATCTAAACCAAGTAATATTTATAGCTGTCATATACATTTAGTGGAATAAAACATGTTTTTCATATTTCTTCAGTAACAGTAAAAAAGTAGCATGGATGTAATTAAGTAAAGTGCAAATTCTTCAAAATCACACTTAATTATACATATCTGCATGGCAAATATAAGGCCACAGCCTTTAGTTGGTTAGCTTAGCATAGAGGCTGGAAACAGGGAAACAGCCAGCCTGTTTTTAATCCATACAAACACCAAAGTGGAAGAACTAAATGTATGTTTTTATCTTGTTTGTTTAATCCACACAAATACCAAAGTGACAAATAACAAGTTGTGTTTATGTTTTGGATGTCACTGCCAAGAAATAGTCCCGCACATAGCCCCTTGCCAGACATGTCGTTTTTATACATAATATTTCCTACTAATGTTACATCATGTGTAAATTGGTGAGCTTTAGAGGTGCTGGTAGGTGATAGAGCTTAGTTAGCTGTTTTGCAAGCTTTTTAGCTTTCTAAGCTTAGCTTGTTGGTTAGCTGTAGCCTTATATTGGTGTGACTGATCTTCTCATCTAACTCTTGCCAAGAAAAAAAAGAGTATTTCCCTAAACTTGGTTAAATATACTTAATTTACACCACTGCCCTTTGCACTCCTGGGTTAAAGCACCTCATACAAGGTCAACTTGACCACCTCTCACCTCAGCCACAAAACTGCTCTCACTGTGTGAAAACCAGCTTTCTGCAACAGAGCTGGTATTGTACTGTTACAAGCTGTGAGCTTTTCACCTACTTCCACTTTGGAGGATATTCTGAAAACAGATGGAGATAGAGAATAAATCCACACACTCACACACACACACACACACACACACACACACACACAAGCAAAAGTCAAAAGTGAGGTTAGCATCCCAAACCTTATGGTTGAGTCCTCTTTTCCTGATTCTCCTGGTATCACTGCCTGTGGACAGGACCAACAGGGACAGCAGCAGCACCACAGAGCCCGACATGGTCTGTGTCCTGCACCCCAACTCCAAACTCTTTCTGCGTCTCCCTCCCTCCCTGTCTCAGTGGTATTCCTTCTTCCTCTCCTTATTCCAAAGTTTGTCCTTTTACGCGCTCGTGGTGCCTTTCCGGCTGAAGCAATAACTCTCCGGTGCTCATGTGCAGCCAGAGATTTCACAAGCCCTCTCTCCCTCCAAATGGACCTGCCTTTATATCCGCCGGAGAAAAAGTGCAGAGCAGAATGACAGAGCAGAGGGAAGGAAGGGGCAAGTAGAGAGGGGATGAATGGAGGCAGTGTGGGGATGAAATGAAGGAAGGAGAATAGTTTTGGGGAGCCGGTGAAGGGAGAAACAGCAGCTGTCTGTGCATCAGTCGCTGGAAGCCGCAACTGTCTGCTGGCACAGCGTGCGCACATGTCTCTGGGGGAGAGGAGGGGAGGGTGGGTGAAGGAGGGGAGGGGAGAGCATCAGATAGGGCAGTGCGTGTGAGACCTCCCCCTTGGCCCCGAGTTGCATCTCGCTGCACATCTGGTGATCTTTATGCGAGTTGTGTCAGTGTGTGGGGCATATTTTATATTCTGTGGCTTTGTTTTCTCGTGTTTTGCTCGCGTGCGGTATTGTAGGAGGGGAAATGAATGGTTTCTAAGTGTGAGGTTCGAAAAAACAAAAAAAAAACTTGTTGACTGATGGCCTAGAGTTGAAGCAGTAATGTTAACTATTAACTGTCCAGCATCATTTACATTCGTTTACATTCCTGATTTTTCTTAGGGACAGGATATGCAGGATTTATGACAGAGTGGGAGGGTATACTTGAACAGTGTGTATGTATGTGTCCATGTGTGTACACTCCTGTGTCTGTATAATATGTTTGGAGCAGACGAAGTGTGATTTCTGTGGCATTGAACCATAAAAAATGAAAGCATGTGGTGTGTTTCGGGGAAAGGGGCCTCTTTTTTCACAACTTCCCAAGTTGCACCCTCTCGAACTAGGACATTACCCCCCCTTACCCCTGGACTTTTCTCCCCATCCCCTCCCCTCACTCCATTCTCAGTGTCTTGCACTGAAAGGGTGAAAGAATGCTAAGCCTGCACAAATCTCAGTCATTATTAGTTTTACAGGAGCAGCGCTCATGTCACTGGGAGACCCACGGCTTCACTTACACAAAAGACAGAGTAAAGAGTTAGAGTGGGAGAATATGAGAGAACAGAACAGGGGGAGATATAGAGATAGTGGAAGAGACTATGTGAGACAGTCAGACAGCTGAGCCTGTCCACTTGGTAGCATCACATTATGATCATTATGGTGCAGGTGTGCATTTAAGATACTTTGGAAAAGTTTGCTATGTCTCCCTCAACCTTTAGTCACTGTTGTGCCAGTCAAGCTTCAATTCTTTGACGCAAAATAATGTAGTTTAGTCTAAAAACTGTCTACCACTTAAAATTTTCAGTAATTTTGACCGAGGTAGACAATAGCAGGCTCCTCCTTGCTAGCTGCCGACTGACGGTTTTGCTAGCTGAAACGACTGTAGCAGATTTTATGAGCTTTAGCTGTTTAGCTATAATCTAACGTTAGCTCAACCAGTTAGCTCAAAATGTCGTGTTCTGATTCGCTTCACCGCGAGAGAACAAATGTAGAAAATTAAGTCAAACTTCTTGTAGCATGTTTGCAACAGAGGCAAAATGTGTGTTGGATTTTAGATGGGCCTGGTATGGTGGACTGGAATGAAATTCACTAGAATAAAACCAATATTGAGCTCTGTGTTGTATTATCTTGTCATGATTTCGTAAAATTGGACCGCACCCTGAGCTGTCTGCAATTCGTCCACAATTAATGGGGAAAAACTGCAGCTGCACAGTTTGTAGACAGCGTGCTGATATTCTCAGACATTTTCTCACATACTTCATATTCATATCCTGCCTTCTTCCTAAATCTGGAATGTATACATACATATTAATAAACTAAACAATTGCATTCATGAACAGAAGAAGAGGTCAAACATTCACACATTCCAGCCTGTGGATATAACAACTTCAAGCGCATGCATACACACACACACACACACACACACACACACACACACACACACACACACACAGCATTCGGTCTGGACACAGTATACATTTGTACAGTTGTGAATGGATGCAAAATGTGAATTCTAAAAATAATATATGACAGAAATGAGAGAGAAGGGAGGGATAAAGACTGCCGAATGTTAGCGGGTTCAGAGACAGACTCTCCACTCGAAAGAGAGAAATTCCTTTCATCTGACAGGCAAAGGCACATTGTAGCTGTTTCTGCAGGGTGGAGTGCTTGTGAGTCTCAAGGGGCTTCACAGCACATGCTTCTACTCTCTGAATCTAGTCTGATTCATGGCAAAACAGGTCTGGGATGGTTCTGGTCAGGGCAGCTCCTCAGCCGCACGTGAGGATTATACGAGCACGGTAAGTATAATTTTATACAAGGCAAATGGGAATATGCATAGCATCATCTGTTTCATAATGAGGTCCAGCTTGTGCATCTGGATGGAATGTGTGCACTTTGTGGACTAACAGAGACTTTGGCAAATGTGTTGATAGTATGCCGTTACTGCCTGTGTACTCAAAACATTTACAAGGTGTAATATGTATGCATGTATTACAATCATAGGTGAATACATCTGTGATTGATTAACTGATACTTCCTTCTGTTACTCACCATATTTCTGGCTGAAATTAGGATTTTGTGAAGGAAACTAACTTACAGGGATATGAATCTTCACCTGTCATAAATGTTGACTATTGCCTGTTAATAAATATTTTGTCAGAAGAGAAGTTTTTTGTTCAAGGGTGAAGTAGGAGCAAACAAGACCAAGAGTCTGCATTCCTGCAGGCAGCACCGTTAGTTGTACTTTGCTTTGAGCTAAATGCTAACATCAGCATGCTAACATGCTCACACTGATGATGCTAACAAGCTGATGTTTGCCAGTTAATGTTTACCGTGTTCACCATCTTAGTGTACCGTTAACGTGCTAACATTTGCTAATTATGCTGCAATCTACCCGAATCTTGGAAAAAAAACTACCTGCGTCATAGAAAAGTGCAATGGAACGGCCATTCAAGTAAGAATACTCGGGCAAGCATACTGTAGCCCGAGTTTGCCGACTTAAATGCACTTGACATCGCAGCAACATTGCAGCGCAAACATTGAATTACCTTTTCATAATTTCCGTCGTGTTTTATGTAGGGTTTGTGTTGTGAAACATGCTGTAACAACATTGTAGCTGCCATTTTTATTTCCAGTCAGTTGATTTGTGCTTCTTTGCATGCATTCGGTATACTATCCTACTCCTCCCGTCTCTTTAAACAAGGTTTCAACAGATCCTTGAAATGTCTTAATTTAGATTGTCAGAAATATTTTGCCAACAGGATTCTCTAGCTGTGAATTTTAATTTACTACTAGGAACTTTAATTTGTGTGTTGATTTTGGCGGTCCCTGTGGACAAAAGTGGTAGTGTATCCGAGCACCAGATTCCCTTTGGAAAAACTCAAATTTTTTTGCAGCATGGTCAGACAGTCTGCTCAGCATTGTGCTGGCTCTGGTTTCACCCGTGAGCATAGTAGCTCCCATTGACGTAGGTCCTCTGTAGATTTGTCTTGGAAATGGTGTTGTTATGGCATTGCAACAATGCAAGCTAACAAGGTGAAAATGCCATTCATTATTTTATTGCACTTTAATGTCTATTAGCACGCTACTCTGGTGGGCCGCTCTTGTGTCATTGTGCTGAAGCCTGAGGCAGAAGCCTGTCAAAGCCATTCATTCCAAATCGGGGCTGTCAGTTGGTGTCAGAGGCCTGCCTGAGGGGTCAGGGGTCAGCTGTGATTGGTTGTTATGAAATAGAATGCTGGATTGTGAAAGGGGTGAAATTTGCACGTGCAGTCCGTAACACATATGCAGCATGACACATTTAAAATACTTACTATACACAGAATACTATCCTAGATTATGCCTGTAGAATTGACTTCATCGTACTACATCTATATTTATTCAAATGTGATTTCATCCTGCACTGTTGGGCCAAGTCTTTACAGCACTTTGACTCAAAACTAATGTCCTCCCTTTGATGAGCTGTATATCAACATCAATAAAAATGTACTTTGCTCTGTTTTATTGTCTCACTTTTAAAAAGTTCAATGGGCATCAGCTGCGTTTGGTTTCAATATATCTGATAGAATATAAACCTCGAGCAGCTGTAGAGGGCAGATAAATCTCTGACTTAATGGCTGTTTTAGTCTGTGATGGGATGTGTGTTTGTATTATTTATTCAGTTTGAGTTTTAGCGATGTGCTAAAACTTGAAACACACATACAGTACGGATGCACTCAAAGAACAAGATTGGGTTGTGGATTTATTTGACTATAAAGAGACAGGGAGAGTATCACTGGCGCCATCCGCTCCACAATATTATCAACCAGATACTTAAACACGGAAATGGAAAAATTTCTACGCTGGTTATGTAATCTGCTACTGTACACATATTTGTGATGTCAGCTTCTGTGCTTTTATATGATGCCATTATTCAACACATTGACATTGGTGAGTTAAAGTGGGACAGCTGTTTAAAGATGCGGGCTGGCATGGCTGATTGAAAAATAAGAGACGGTGAGGAAGACCAAGGGGGAAAAGGAAGAAAACATGAAGCTGGAGGACATATGAAATGCAGAAGGGTCGATAAAAAGGGGGTGTGTGAGGAGGAATGATTGACAACGGACAAACCATGTAGACCAGGGGTGTCAAACTCATTTTCACTCTGGGCCACATCAGCATCATGGTCGCCCTCAAAGGGCCGGTTGTAAATGTAACTACTCCTTACATATTGGTAAATAACTGTCTTTGCATTTGATTATTGTTTATTCAAGTGTTAAAATATTGTACATGCAGTTATATAAATGTAAAAATATTAGTGCTGGGCAACGATTAAAATATTTAATCGCGATTAATTGCATGGATTTTTTGCGATTAATCGTGATTAATCGCATTGTTATGACAAAGTTCAATAATGAATTCAAAAGTAGTGTATTGCGCACTTTTATTTTAAAAGTACTGCTATATGAACAAAAGGGCAATAACATTTGGTTTGCAAACACTTATTAAAACAAATAAGGTGCTTTTTAACAGCAGTATTCTCTTTACACAGTAGCGATCATATTTCTTATATTATATCATTCTTATATCATATGTATATTTTACCTTTAACTCACAAGATGCAGGTAGCATGTTTTATACTTAATGTGAATATAATTCATACTTTGTTGGCATCTTATTCTGAAAACCGGATGTTCGTCTGAAGAAACCGGATGTTGTCTCACGCTAATCCTTCCGCTAACTTTCAAAGTCCTTCGCTCGCTCCCGACCTGTGCCGTTTGAATGAGTTTACCGTGAATTTCAGCATATAGGTGCACTAAAATGTAAGTGTCTGCTGACTTTACCGCAGAGCAACAGCTGGTGCACGTTGTAACGCGCTTGTCTTGATTTTGTTTATCTAAACTTCTCCCACAAGCTGCATCAACGTAGACTGCTGAAGACTTCCTCCACTGACTTTCAAAATAAAAAAATGCTTTAACGAGCTATATAATAATTGTCGGCGTCAATTAATGAATGCGTTAACGCGATAATAACGCGTTAACTTGCCCAGCACTAAAAAATATATTTAAAGCACATTTCTGTTATTATAACTTAAATCCTTTTAATTTAGGGTTAATAAACACACATTACTCTGTCAAACTTTTAAAGAAAATAGCAAAGACAAATATCAAACACAAATTATTACAATAACTTTGTTCAAAGCTTAAAATCCTTTCAAGGGTGCGTTTGCACAATCCCACATGAAGTATTTCATCTGTTGTAAAGCCACGTTTAAAGTAGTCTTCAATGTAATCACAATACATTTCCATTTCAAGTGTACAGTAACCAGCCAAAGAGCTGCTTCTATGACTGTTTAAGTATCTCATAATTATGACTTTCTATCTCATAATTATGACTTTCTATCTCGTAATTTCGACTATGGGGATATTTTTATTATCAAATCTAACTTTAATTTTTTTAATTTTTTTTAATTTTTATTTTTTTATTTTTTTATTTTTTATTTTTTTTTATCTGGCGGATTCGCGTGTTTGACGCCCCTGATGTAGACCAAACATCTGCCTGAGTTCTGTAGCATCTCTCTGCCTTTCTTTCTGAATTCTTTTTAAGCTTGTATCATAAAAATATATGAAGAACCAATGCCTAAAACGCCCAAATCTTGCAAACTAAAATAACTAGTTGAACTTTGACAGGGAGCCATTTAAAATTCCCCAAAAATAACACATCAAACAGCAACAGGCCATATACACATGCAACTGTCCATGTGTGATACAGTAACCTGTATCAACATGTATTTCAGCCTTCAGTGGAGGTGGTGTGTGGGTCTGGTCGCCCCTGTAGCTACACTAACCATTTCTCATTACCAGCATGTCTCTTTTCTTCTAATCAGTGAGGAGGTTAAAGCCATGCCCGATCTCAACTGCTTCCCCATCATGACTTTTTCATTCCTGTATCGTTATCCTTCATCCTCTCATGGTCCTAACCAGCAGAAAGTCTGACGGTAGTCCGCTGGTGGCGAGGGTTTCCTAGTATACAGTAATTGCTTCTTTTCTGTCAGTCTCTTCATTCTTCACATTAGGCTCTTTTTATTTCCCCTCGCCTTTTTTTCAGCTGTAGCTTGCCTCCTGTTTGTATCCCCTCTTGTGCTCCTCCTTGGTTTTAAGTTTCTCTCTTCATGCTTGGCTCTCCCAACTTTCTCCCAGCTGGTTTCTCCTCTTTCACGTGCAGTTATCTTCCCTTCTCTCCCCTCCTGTGTCCCCCATTTAGGTTTCTCTCATTTCCTCTCCCTCCTACTTCTTCTCTCACCTCTACTCTTTCTCATACCGCTACCGAGAGCTTTGAACTCAGGTAGTCGTGCTGCATTCCTCAACATGACCCCCGGGAGCAGGGTCGGCAAAAAAAAAAAAAAAAAAAGGAAGAAAAAACTGATTTCAGCTGTTTCTATAGCGACTTTGAGCCCAGGGGTTCCACTGCAGGGTCAAAGTGACCGGGAGGGGCTCTTCATGTGTCTTCTGCTTTATTGGAGTTGATGTTGAAAGGGTCAAATATAGACAGTCCCTTTCTCTCTTTCTCTTTCTTCACACACACACACACACGCACACACACACACACACTCACACACACACACACACACACACACACACACACACACACACACACATATGCACACACACACACACACACACACACACACACACACACACACACACACAGTGAGTTGTGGACCAGGTTAAAACTGAAATTGTCCCACTTAGTTGCTAGAAGTAAAAGCACATGGTCAAAAGTCAAAAATCAAAGTGGCAGAGGCCGAGATATCCGGCCTTTTAGTCTCTAGTGGGTCACACTCCAAAAATGCTGAATCTTGTCACATGATGCAACTCAACTGCAGCCGATGTTATCCTTATGACATCTCAGTGACATCAACAGGGTTGTTTTGACATCACTATTCAAGGACATTTATTAGCTCAACAGATCAAAATACCTTAATATATCAAAGAAAAGTGTATTCACTGTTTTGTTTATTGCTCAGTCAGACATGTTTTCCCTTTTAAGTGCCGTATAGACAGTGTGTAAATTTGGGTATTGGAAAATTAAAAGACCAAATTTCCTCACGTTTCAAGTAACAGAGGCTCTTAGGTTCACTGGATTGGAAATCCTCCTCATTTTGAGTCTTCTTTTCCTTGATAATAGGTGGCCTCTGCTCTCTCTTGGCAGTCAACCATGGCATACGCCATACAGTGTGTGTGCATGTCTGTGTGTTTGAGTGTGTGTTTGGTTTTCATGTAGAGTTTCCATGAAACATGGATTATGTCTTTGTTCCTGTCTGGCAGATCAAAGGCTTGTGGTATTTTCTGACCAACTCTCTTGTTGTGGCAAGTTTTCTTTTCTGCAGTCTCTTTCCTGTAGAGTGTGTATGACAATGCTTGTGTGTGTGCATGTGTGTGTGTAGCTTCTGTCTGTTAGTAGAGGGGGGATTCCAGTGTGGGCTACTGTTTGTAAACCTTGGTTTTCGGGTTTGTTATTGCAGATTTATGCAGAGTGACATGTTTATTTATGCTTGCATTATACCAGGTTGAAGATGTTTATCGGGTGCCTCTTGTTGGTTCGGGGTTATGAAAGCTAGTTTTCTTGTTGGTTGCACCCAAACATTCTGCAGCAGAGGAAGTACATGAAGAAAAGCTTTTCTCTCGGGTTTCAGGCTGTATTGAAGTTGGAAAGAAACTCACAGAACCATTTAGACCTTATTGTGTTGTTCCAGTGATGCAATTTAACACTTCTAATTGTGTTAATGGGAGCATGCTTCATATATTGTTACTTACAGCAGCAAAATACTCTACATTCAGTTGAAGCACTGAAACGAAAACCGATACAATCTACTATGATTACGTTGTTTGGTCTACATCTGTAAATTCCACAAACCTCCCTGTGGTATAATATCTGGACAAATCTGCACTTTTCAGCTCAGTTCTATTGTTGAGAAGGTTGCAAATGCAATATCAGCAGCTTCTCACTGGAGGGAGCCACAGTCACATTTTCCCTCTGCAACCCAGCATCTATGTGACACTACTGCAATAATAGACAAACACGTTCAATAACAAAGTCAGACTTTAAGACAGTATCTGTAACACAGGCTTTTTGAATCAACTTCTGGACTTGTGATTTTGATCGAAATCAATTAAAAAAATCAGGAGACTCTATTGTCACATTCCTGACATAAACAGTTTCTGTTTGTTATGTTACTGCAGTTTAGTCCATTCCAGAGAGTGAGTTCATTACATTACATTACAGTCATGTAGCAGACGCTTTCATCCAAAGTGACTTACAATTCAGTATCTATCTATACACCGTAGGCACAGCTACGGGAGCAATTTGGGGTGAAGTGTCTTGCTCAAGGATACATTGGCATGTGGCTAGTGGAGTCGGGGATCAAACCACCGATCCTTTGATTGAAGGACGGCCCTGCTCTCCACTTAGCCACGGTCAACCCCGAGTTCAAGGTTCAATATGAACACTTTAGGGACTGTACAAAAATGATCGCGGTAGGGAGGAAGGCTGAAGCTAATTTAAAAAAAGCAAAACCCGGCATTAATACTATTTGCCCCTTGACTTAGAGAAAAACTGCAAAACTCTCTCACCAATATCTTAAAATGCTACAATGGGTAAAACTATTTTAACAATAAATAACAAAAAAAGGAAACGCATACAAGCACTTAATTTCCACATTGTGTACAACCATTACACACATTAAGATTTAGATGATAAATTGTCAAATTTATAGCAAACATATAACAATTTTGGTACAGTCCCTTGCATTTGTAGAAACACTTGAGGTGTGACTTCACTTGATTTAGCCTCTGACTGTGATCGTGGAGCTCCAGATCTCTTTAAAAACTCATCGTACATCAGCAACTGAAACAATTTTTCCTTCAGTCATGTCATGTCCTGTTCTTTTGCTTTAGCTCTGCCGCTTCATCCCATCTTGTCAGTATGCGTATCGATGTTTTTGGTGGTTGACCCTTGACCCCTGCGGTTCATCTGATGGAGGAGGAGCAGGAACAGAGCAGAGACGATGAGAGCCACTCCTGCCATTAAGAAACCCGTTCCGTAATCACTCATCTTGTCAATGAAGAATCCTAAAGTGAAGAATGCGTGTAAGTGATTTACAGCTTTGACACAGTCATATTTCTAATCATCGTATTTAAGTCTTAACATTCTTTGCTGACTGGAATGCACCCATGCGGGCCAAAGCACAGCAACATTAACAATTATGATTAACATTTTGGCTTCTTTTAATGACAGATATTTCTAAATGAGGCAGAAGACTGAGGCAGAGATGAGGCAGAGAAGATTGCGCGAATATTCATTTTATCCTAGGCAGCGCCTTCCTCCCATGAAGGGAACATAATTAGAACACTTTGATGAATCCTCAACATCCATCAACTCTCTGGTCTTCAAAGTACTCAAAGTACTGAAAAGTACAGTACATAAGTAAGAAATAGCCTGTGTCAGAGGGGCCGTGTTAAGTTATAAATAGGACACCACCTTCATTTTAATTAGCTTTTTACTTTATTTGAGGTCAGCTTCAGCGTTTAGCATTAACTTAAATTTAACATTTACGTGTGGTGGTGTTGCTTTAATCCAAATTACAGTAGAAGGCTTCAGGAACTTGTGAAGTGGAAGGGAAATGGAGAAAGGACTGAGCAGGGTAATGAAAAGCATTTCCTCCATACATCGACGGATTTAATTGATAATAAAAAATACTGAGCAAAAGGGAAAGTCCAAGTTTTCCTATAATCCTGCAGAGGAACATAGCAGCCTGTTGCTCTTTAATAATTCACATCACATGTATTCCCTGTTTTTGCTACACTGCACCTTCTTGAAAATCCACTGAACACCATCAAATGAATCCAAACGACAATAATGTGTGACTGTGTTTTTTCATATTAAAGAGGTTTCCGCAACTGATTCTCTACTGACTGTGCTGTATTTACTGCTATTGTTTAAAGTTGTGGGGTCATAACCTCAGTAATCGGGTTTGGTAGGACGGTGATGTGGGCGGGGCTACAGTATATGTTGGCTTGCAGAGAGAGGCAGGGGGGGCATTTCAATGTATTGCTGCCTAAGATTATTTTTTTATCTCTCACAATAAAATTGATTAATGAAGATAAGTGCAAACATATTGCGAAAGAGGCTGACACTTTTGAGAAGCTTTCCAGCCGCTGCTAAACCTATCTGTTTATTTTAACATGTATTCAAATGTATTTTGGAACAATGGTGGGATACAAAAAAATGATGGACACCTATGTGTACAGATAAGGGGAAGAGTCGCCATCATTGATTCATTTTTCTTACAAAATGTATCTAATCATAAAAGAAGAAACATACACACATACATAAAAACTAAGCAGACAATAAATAAGAGAGAGTTAAACACTGATTTATCCAAAATATCCTGTCAGCAATATGCCCATAATATTGAATTTGTCTGCTGGATGTTTTATGTATTGTCCCATAACTTAAAGCTGCAGTAGTTCTTTATTTTGTATCACTATAATGTAAACAAATAGAGTTATCACTTGGCTCTGCAGATCCCCCTCAGCTCTCATGAGTGTTTTCACATCTTTCAGCTCATTGTTTTGGTTTTATGACCCGCAACTTTTCTGTTTTATAGTTCACTTTCACCACTCTCATCAGTGTCGTTTTCTGCCACATCAGCCAACTGTTTCAGTGAGAAAGCTTTGATAAAGCTACTGTACACTATACCTGCTCAGCACCAAAACGCAGACACTAAAAGTTTGCAACTAGCTGATGTACATAGTGGAGCATTTTGCAGCGAAAGAACCATATATTTCCCTCAGGGGTTGGTGAAAACCAAAAAAGAAATAAAACCACACTGAATATTGGACTTGCGTTTATTTGGTGGCCGGAGACACAACTCAAAATGAATGCAATGTTGCTTTGTGTCTAACTGTTTGTGCTAACTGTTTGCTAGCAAGTTCACCATATCAACTTAAAAATATATGAGTGTTTTGTTTACAGCTTTTCCCAAAGTGGCCAATGCATCAGTTATCGCTTTGGTCACAGGTTGCAGTTTTCTCTACACCTTTGTTATGCCATTTCTCTTTTACAGTTGTATCGTGTTCTGTAGGAGACAGCGTATGAATCTGGACAACTGTAAAAGAGAAATGGCATAACAAAGGTGTAGAGAAAACGTATGAATCTGGACAACTGTCACAAGCAACTCAATGTAAAGTCAGTGGGAAAGAAACTCTATTCGAGGGACAAAAAAAAAATCGTTGACAAGCAATCGGCCATGAAATTAACACAACCATAGAGTATCATGACATTACAATTTTTGCACAGTTGCTCTCTGAATAAAAGCCCAGGTCCTTTGGGAGTGGATGACAAAATTCCTGATTAATTGAAGGGTGGTGCTGCATGCCATGAAGGTCTAAAAATCTCATTTTGGTAGAATAGGCTTACTGGGCTGTGGTTACAATGCAGAACGGTGTATAAGCACATCCATTGTTTCAGATTTAATGCGTTGGAAGAACAGGCTCGGGAAAATGACAGACACCGTGACCTTGTATTAATGATTTGAGCTTTTTCCTACGCTAACAGAAATGTTAAGCTACAGTCAATGAAGTTACAATTCTTCTCTATTCTACCCTTTGCAGCTTCTTGTTTATTTCTAGCGGACAGCAAGTTATCATGATGGAACAGATCACAGGGAATTTTACAGCAACAACTCAAAGCTGAAATCCATTTCTTTGATATGCACAGTGGGCGCTCCATGTACTTGCAATTAACTATCAAAGCATCCTTCTCACTCACCAGCAATGGGCGGTCCAAGCAGGCCTCCGCTACCACGTATGAGCATGAAGAAACCCAGCGCACTTCCGAGCCTGTTGACGCCCACAACCTCAGCCAGCACGGTGATGTGGATGGCTACCGTGGCACCATACACCAGGCCAAAAGCTGCGCTGAAAACAGCTAGCTCTGAGAACGAGGAGGCCAGCGGGCAGAGGAGTAACACGGTTCCCAGCAGAATCACTGTAGCTGTCAGCTGCTGCACCTGGTAGAGACACAGGAGACAGACATGTGCATCAGCTGTTGCACTTACAGTGGCCTCCACATCCAGACCATTGCTTATTTACAGGAATAGATCAATATTTTGGGAAATATGCTTATTCTCTTTCTTGCTGAGAGTTAGATGAGAAGAGTTATACCACTGTCATGTCGTTACGCTAACTATGATGCTACAACCAGCAACTGGTTCGCTTAGCTTAGCATAAGGACTTGAGGCTCCAATGGTAAAAAATCTTGCCCCCGAATATGTGCTGCACAATTTCTTGTCTTTAGGAAGTTACTAAAAGTTGAATTGCCATTATTATACTTTTGTACAGATTAAACAAACAATATTTAACATGTTAGTAAATGAGCTGGAGGGTGGATTTTTAAAAATATATTTTACCTTTGTTCAGAGCCAGGCTAGCCCTTTCATACTGCTTCCAGTCTTTATGCTAAGCTAAGCTAATTGGCATGAGGGTAGATTCATATGCATGTGAAGCTGGTGAAACATGTCTCAGTCTCTCAGACCATCAGTCCCCCCAAGGCTGCGTTCTTTCCCCTCTCCTCTTCTCCCTGTACACCAACAGCTGCACCTCCAGTCACCAGTCCGTCAAGCTCCTGAAGTTCGCGGATGACACCACCCTCATTGGACTCATCTCTGGTGGCAATGAGTCCGCCTACAGGTGGGAGATGGAACCATCTGGTGACCTGGTGCATTCTGAACAACCTAGAGCTCAACGCTCTAAAGACAGTGGAGATGTTTGTGGATTTCCACAAGAACGCAGCCCTACCTGCCCCTATCACCCTGTGTGACTCCCCCATCAACGCTGTGGAGTCCTTCCACGTCCTGGGCTCCACCATAACCCAGGACCTCAAGTGGGACCATAACATTAGCTCCATCACCAAGAAGGCTCAGCAGAGGATGTACTTCCTGAGGCAGCTGATGAAGATCAACCTGCCAAAGACAATGATGGTGCACTTGTACACTGCCATCATTGAGTCCATCCTCTGCTCCTCCATCATCGTCTCAGCGTATCATTCGTTCTGCTGAAAGAGTGATTGGCTGCAATCTGCCGTTCCTCCAAGACTTGTTCGCTTCCAGGACCCTGAAGCGGGCAAGAAAGATTGTAGCCGACCCCTCTTACCTGGACACAAACAGTTTGAGTCCTTTCCCTCTGGCAGGAGGCTGCGGTCCATCAGGACCAAGACCTCACAAGAACAGTTTCTTCCCATCTGCAGTTGGGTTCATCAACAAAGTCCGAGACCTCCACTGACTCTGACACCCCCAGGACAATTTCCTACCGTTACACACCCTTGCACATCCTTTCTATATTAAAATACACTTGCCACTTTTATATTATACTTGTTTTAACGTACTGTTATTTGTTTGTTTGTTAACTCTATTTTATTGTGAATTTTAATAATTTTATATTGTTAAATTATGTCTTGATTCTTGCACTGAGTTTATTGTTTATTGTTATGCACCAGTCACCAAGTCAAATTCTTTGTATGTGTAACTTGGCAATAAAGGGTTCTGATTCTGATATTCACTGTATGGACAGGATTGTAGTATCTTTTCAGATATGTGATTTTCAAAATGTTGTCGCTTTGGTTAACTAACTGAATGTACCATATCCACCAGTCTGAGGTTTGCCACCCAGCCAAAAAACACCCTTCCAAACAGGTCCAACGCTGCAGAGATGGACATGAGTGCAGCCGCCTGGTACTCCTCAATCCCCTTACTACGAGCATATGGAATCAGGAACAGAGCTGGGGCAAAGAAACCCAGTGCAGCAAACACCCCAAACATGGAGTAGACCATGAATCGAGCATTGGTGATGAGGGTATAATCTACATATTTAAGGATTTTGGTCCTCAGTTCATCCTTCTTGGTCCTGATGTCTGAGACTTTCTTGGTTGAATTAAAACCCTGATCAGACCCCTCAGATACGCTCAGCTCTGCATCTTGGCAGCTTGGTTTGCCTTGCTCTGAGTAGTCCATTGGTAGCAATTCCAGGGACAAGCCTTCCTCCTCTGCTTTGACCTCACAAGTCACGTCTCTGGTGACTTTTAGTGGCCTCAACAGCATCCCGCACACACAGAGGTTAAGTTGCAGACCCCCCAGGATTAGCAAAGCACCCCTCCAGGAGTAGCTGTCAATCAACAGCTGAAATAGAGGTGTGAGGACAAAGGTAAGGATGCACTCTCCAGCGCTGGCCACGGCGTTTGCCATCGGACGCCTCGTCTCAAAGTACAAGCCCAGCATGGTCACTGTGGGGGTCCATGTCATTGCATAGCCAAAACCTGCAGCAAAGGATACCAGTGAATATCATGTTTTGTGTGTATGGTTTTGAGTTTTTGTTGTACGTGTGTGTTTGCTTCAAACCACTCACCATTAAGGAACCCCACTGTTAGGTAGAGTTCAATCAGGTTACGAGCAAAAGCCCCAAACACGACTCCTACGCTGCATATCAGTCCTCCCATTATCACTACAGAGCGATGGCTGTAGCGAGCACTCAGAGCAGATGCTACAGGAGCTGCAGAGGGACACGCAGAACATATATATATATATATATAATAGTATTAAGGACATTTACAGTTATTTTATTTGGGGCAACACAATTGCAGTACACTGAATGTGTATGTACTTCATAGCAGGTAAGAAGTCCTATTTATTTTCAAGTTGCATAAAAGAAGATGTTCTCTTATCTAATTCAGTTTGATTCATATTCTCAGTGAAAATAGACATTGAATTAAACAACAGATAATAATTTAGAGTTTTAACACTATTGTCTCTTGCTGCTTGAGTGAGCCTACATTTGCAGCAGATACTAATTTAATTTACCCACACACTCATTTTGTTCAGAGACATCTAAAAGATTTGACATCAAGGTCAAAAAGAGTGGAGGGATTTTAAAAGACATGAATATGAAGTCTTGATAATATTGTTGAAATTGAGGGGTATAAAACATGTATTGATGCCCTATAGTGTAAAGTATTTTTTTTTCAATACAATTTATAATATTTTATAAATAGGCATATGTACTTATATTCTGGTAATTACCCACAAAGTGAATGGTAGCCACGGCAATGGAGGTAATCCAAGCTGTTCCTGTTGCTGTGGTTTCAAAGTATTGGTGTATCTCGACGTAGAATACACCAAATGATTTAATGACTCCAAAGGTCAGGCCAAATACCAGGAAGCAGGAGAGCAGAATGAACCAGGCGTAGCCACCATCGGGGGCTGCTGCTGGTGCCACAGCTACCCTCCCATTCGCTGGGGAGTGCATGTTCATCTGTGCTGGTTTCTGCCACATTCATTTATCTAGCAAAAAATACATTGGTGTCATTTTTCATATTTTGTACACAGGGGTGGAAGTAACAAATGACATTACTGTCATTACTGTAACAGAGTTGTTTTCATAAAAAACTAATTTTAAGTTGTAAGTATTTTTTTCATTTCAAGTATTGTATGTTGCTACTTTTCAAGTCGCGTCGGTTACAGAGTCAAAATAAAAAGTTGCATGAAAAAGTGCTGATGAACAACAAAGGAATAAAAGAAAGGATCCAAAGCCACAAACGCACCAGAAGCTGCAGCAGAGAAGAAGCTGCAAGAGTGTTGCAGGAGGGCATGAGCTCCACAGAGCTCCATGTGAGGGCCCGACCAGGTGCTGAATGCTAAAACGCTCATTGTGGATCCTCCAGCAGCAACCTCTTCATTCATTGGCAAACTTTTACCATCAGGGAGGTGTGTGACACTTTTATGCTGTTTTTGACAACTGTGACAGACAGGCATTCAGCTTCAGCTTTTTAAAAAAAAAATATATTTTTTTAATTCAATGCTTTGAGCATGAACAAGCAGAGAAGTTGAACCTCAAGCAGATTCTGGAGGACACTGCACTGCTCTAGACTCGCAGAATGCCGTTGAGACAGGTGAGTACAACAATATATACGATGAACAACCCTGTTTGTGTGTATGTGTGTGTGCTACATTGTTTGCAAAAACTGTGTAGGTTCCCTCTTTTGTGTTTGTGGGCTGTTGCTGTTGCAGACATTGTCTTTACGTCTCTGAATTGGTTGCCTTTGTGATGTTTTATTCTGCTGTTAAAGTGTCTCTATTCCGGTTGATTCTTGTACTGACCAACTGAGTACATTTGTACACGTAATATTACTTTAATTGGGTAAATGCTATTTCATCCGTGTTTGTACAGCAATCACCACATTTTGCAAACGAATAAATACATTTCTAACGATTTTAGATGTCGTCTGCTATTCGGGCATCTGGCATGTGCAAGACATGGCGAGGATTTTTTATCTTACATTGTAACGGGTTTCAATGACAAACATTTTGATCATTTTAAAGTGGAAAAAGCATCTCAACTCACTGAAGACAGTAGCCTATTTGGAAACAAGTAAAAATAATCAGTCCATCTATTATTTGTACAGAGGTTTTCTATTACAACTGTTGTCTTGCGTTTTTCCCCTCACGTGACAAAAGTTGATCTAAGTCTACAGTAACATGTATTTCCAGGTTCACAGTTCAGTCACAATTGGAACTCATCCAAGCAGGCCAATAAACATAACACTGCATAGAGCTGCTGTTTGTTTCTGTTTTATGATGCTGGTGACGCCACTTCATTCATAAGAAATACATTCATTGTGAGGTATTTAACAATACATTTATCATTAAACATATTATTATTAAGCTCCCCCTAAAGCAGACTGCACATATGGGACCACAGTACCAAAACACAGAGGCTTGGGTTCATTTTTCTGCTACTGTGTCTTTTTTGATGCACACCATGTATGATCGTCTGGACTGTAAGCTTATTCAGATATCAGAATTTCCGAACATTTTCAGAAATTGGATATAACGCTTTACTGTTATAGATTGTCTTTATTTAAGCACAATAGATCATTGAACAGCCTGACGGACATTTACACAATAGTGTTCTATCAAGAGAAGGAAATAAAAAGTAAAAATGTGACATTGTAAACTGTTTGCCATTTCTAAGGATAGCAGTCAGTCCTAGCAGACATACCATGCATGATAGGATTTAGCATTTTTTTTTTTTTACATAACACACATAATAACAATAATGGAGCCTCGTAGTCTGCATAAGAACCAGTTTACAGAGGATTTTCAAGCATTTTAATTATAGAGATTACGCGCCTCATGTGTGCATGGATAGAAAGGTCTGGACTCAAATCTGGAACATGACCCCAAAAGCTCACAATACAAGCCAAGGTGAATCAAAACAAAAGATGCAATACATTCACACTTTTCACATGTGTTATTATATGTAAAGTAACATTCCTACCATCCCTCATGGTCAAAGTGAAGCCATCATGCTGCAAACCAACTCTCCAGGCTTAGTGCTGTTATATAACCTGACAGGTGCAAGGGTCAACAATGGAAAATACATGTGTCAGCGTAACCAAGAAAAAGGATTAAAACAAAGGCAAGTTGAGTGAAGCATTGATGGTGCCTTGTTATGAAAAATCCAAGGCTGAAGTTATGCGTAACACATGTGCACTTGAGCGGCTAACCTGGAAAGACGTTTGTAACCCATTATCTCCGTTCCTCAGTGTGTTGAGACTCTGAAAAAACAACACGTGCAGGGCAAAGTTCCATTAACATGTGAGTCAAGAGCAAGAGAGAAAGAATAGATATGACCTGAAGTGTATTCAAATATTGTATGGTTTTGTAATAGAGAATACAATATTGTATTGTATTCTCTATAACGTTAAATATTTACGACTAAATAAGGAACAATCAAAGATTACGTTTGGAATTTTCCAAATAATTCCTATCATTGTGCAGCAGTGCAACATGCGGGCCATGTGGATTTAAAATTGGGAACCATACACCGATCATGTCCACCATGAAGTCCTACTGTGTCAGACAATATTAATTGGCACATGATAAACACTGTAATGCAGGGATCAATCTACAGGCTCAGACAACCGAGTTAATGTTCTGCATGCATGGGGCAAGTCAACACAGTGGGGCGCCCAGCAAGTCCTTTCATATGTGATAAGCTTCCCCATGTTCACATCCCTCCTGCTGTCTCACAGACGGTTTGCATGAATCCTCTGAAGATCAGAATGTGTCACAAACCAAAACAAAACCAACAAGGTGCTCAGAGTCCTAAGAGCAAAATGTTTTGACAACACATGAAACCCAGACATGAGTCTGTAATGGTCACGAAATTACAATTACAGTTTCTGTTCTGAGATATTGAGCATCAAAGATTTGGCCATCTAACAAAACAACAATGTAGCCTACATTATGATCTATCTATCTATCTATCTATCTATCTATCTATCTATCTATCTATATAGCTCACAAAATATTAATTCAGGAAGGAAATGTTGTCAACCACTTTTCAAATGGTTGTAAGTAGGCATGCTTGGATTTGAGATGGCTTCATTATCCCACAAACAGCTCAGACAAATGCTTCATAAATTACCATTAACTGCCTCTCAGTGGTCCAACCTGCCAATAAACGTTAGCCAACTATTAATTCAGCCTATGAACTGCCTCTTTTATGAGCTTTACAGTTCACTAAAGAGGCACAGTACGAAGGCTTTTGATGTGTCAGATCGTTATTGCAGTAACGATGTGACACACCCAAAGTCAAAGCCCCATGGGGATAAGCATCTTTAAAGTGAACAGTTGTTCAGGCCAAGTTATTTGGGCTCCTGAGTCAGCAGACAACGGCAATGAAGTTTTTTAGTCTTGCTTTAATAAGGCAACACATTATTACTATTCATGGCCTATTGATCACGTTAGGAACTGCCAGCACAACACTAAACCACTTAACTTACGATATGGGGCGACTCATCTGCTGAAGATCACTGTGTCGCAGCTATGCTCGGGTACTAGAGCTTGGACAGACAGAAGGGGGCGGAACAAAATAATCAATCCTCTGCATCTGCATCTGCCCAACACCCAGACAATACTTTAGAAGATCTGTTACATAATATCATCAATTGTCCCTGGCTTTTTCACAGGATCTTCTGTAATTTTACTTTCATAGACCAAGCTTGCTTTTGGTGCACCGATCATTGAATTATACTTTCCCAACGGGTGTTCTACAAACACTCAAAGATTTATAGGCATGGGTGATAAATTATAAATCTATGGTGGGGATGACTGAGAAGGCGAGAGCAGTGGTATAGATGAAGAGGAACACCCTCTGAATAATGAATATGTGCTGGAGAGGCCTGAAATGCAGGGCACAGAGGGACGGACTCCTCTGATGTCTTTTCTGTTCTTCACTAGTTTCACTGCATCTCGCTTCATGTCTGAATTAATGCTGCAGCAAGGACTTGTTTGTCTGTGCAGGCTTTCCCTAAATGTCAGCAAACAAGTCCTGAAGAAATAACCTCTCACAGTCTGTCTTTCATACACAGTCTCAGCTCCTTATGGATGCAAGTGCTGTCCATGATAACCCTGCAGCATGTGAAGAAAAGACCACATGGCGCTAATCTTACTCCAGATCATTAATTCTTTATCTGGGTTCATGTTGCACAACCACATGGGCTGTATTGCCTTCATTTATTGAGGGTTTTTCAATGATTTACTCAATTTCATTTGAAAAAAAGGCAAAAACAGCTATTTCTGAGAATTTCAGCATACCGATTTCTGAGCTAACATTGTTGACTTAACCTTTCCTGTTGTTTATTCCACGTTTTTGAAATTTTGAAACCTTTTTCTGCAAGTTAGTGATGCAAGAACGCAGAAATACAGTTTACTCCACGTTTTTGAAGGGAAACTATTTTCCAGCTTCTTCCCTGCAAGCTTTGTCTGAGTAAACTGCTTCTTTCCCAACCACGATAACAGCACTGGTGTGGCTCTATAGGGATGGTAGTGTCCGTTGTTTTGCTCAACACTGAAAGATCTCAACAACTATTGGATGGATAGCCATAAAATTGTGAACCGACATGGGATGTTTTTATTGATGTGCTGTCTTTCTATCTAGCGCCATCAGGTAAGTTTTCACTCATCCAATGGCATCCATGGCCTTCAAAAGGAGAATCCTAATGACTTTGGTGATCATCTGACACGATAGCGCCACCATGAGGGTCACATGTGTGGTGTTAAGTGAGATGTCTCAACAACTATTGGATGGATTGTCATGACGTTCGATACAGGCATTTGTAATCCCATGAGTTGTAGTTACTTTGGTGACGCCTTACTTTACCTCTTTACCATCATAAGGTCTAAAGTTTAATGAGTTTGTCATTCATGACATCGGCCTTAGCTATAGCTTTTTCTTAACGCTAAGTAGCCAATGTTAGTATGCCAACACAAAATTCCGATGGTTAACACGGTAAACAATATATGTAATGAACATTACCATTTTAGCATTGCCATTGTGAGCATATTACCATAGTATATGGTATTGACTGTATGTTTTTAGTTATAGTTAAAGAAAATCAAAGTGCGACCCATTTGAAGAAACACAAGACAGAACTTCTCTGATTATTGATGCAACATGAATGTGTCCAACAGCCACTGACACATGCGCCCCAGTAATTGCTGTAAAAGCTAACAAGCCACTCAGTGTGTGAGTGTGTGTGTAATGCAATCAGACATGGGATTGTGTGAAGAGCCAAGGTCATTGTAAAAGACAATGCAGTGGTACTCATACAAGGAGAGGGTCCGCAGTCATCGACTGTCGGCTTAGTGGTGGAGCCAAAAGTTTATTACTAGCCTACTCATCTCTGTGTATTTGTCTGCAATAAAAGTATTATCGCTGATCCTGCAGGAGTCATGCCACACACACACACACACACACACACACACACATATAAACACGCCTCATCAAGAATTTGACTCAGTTAGTTTGGCGCTTTTGTTTTTCTCATCAGGTTGCAAATGGGTATACAGTGATTCTGTCCTTATAGCTATCCAGAAACAGTGAGAAATTTGTTTCCGAAGCCATAATACATCTATTTATATAAGATGACAGATTGATTGGCCTTTGATGATTTAATTAGAAGAACTGTGAAGTTGTAAACGTTCCACAACTGGTTACTGGGCTGAGGAAAGTTTAAAGATGTCTTTGTGAGCTCATTTTTAGGCTGGTCAGGTTCTGTAAAACTGGCCCATGGCACCTTCCCCACTCTGTCTTTTCCAAAAAACGGCTTAGTCAATAATCATTTAAGATTCAACCCTGCTTGAAAACCAAGGCATGTACGCCCCCCCCCCCCCACCACAGTGCCGCTGCAGCACACACGCCACATCTGCAACACTTTAGCTTGCAGATATCCTTTCATCTATCTCCACGCTTTCCTCAGCCCCAAAGAATGTTTGCCGGTCGGCTTTGTTTTTAGCTGAGTGTGAATTATTCTGGCGAATGAATAGGAGAACGGAGCAGAGGCCTGTGGAGCGGGCTTCCTCTGGAGGGCGACTGGCAGTCTTGTCAGAAATTCTGCAGACACACGCAAACTCAGCCAATACTCGCTGCAAGCCCGAGGGGAATTAGATTTGACCGTTTTGACGTTGATAACCATTAATTCCATGGATCAGGTCAGAGGAACAGGTGACCTCTCTCCTCTTTCCCCAAGCTACATTTGTAAGAATGAGACTGACAAAATGCATGAAAATGTGACACCAGTTTGCCCTATGATGATCATGTTTTTCCTGCTTAACCTTCTTATCCAAGGGGAAATAATGTTGGAGTGAGGAGGAATTTGAACGACTTGGGAAAAGCTTATATTTCTCCATCACATCATCCATCTATTTTTCTGCTTCTTAAACCATATTTTACCTACTTTCTATCAATGTCATCTTCGGAGTACTCATTTAGCTCTGCTCTTAATTCAGCTTGAAGCATTTACAGTGACTTCTCCATCTTACAGTAACAGTTATAATCGGTTTTTAAATTAGTTTCTCTTTGCATGAACTGTCTTTTGCAGCACTGCGTTCCGCCCTCCACCTCTGCTTCAGTGACTCCCTGTGGCACACACCCAGGAAGCACAGGTGTTTGTGGGCTTTGCACAGATGGCAGTGTTGCTGATGCAGAGCAAGGCAGCCAACTAGCTGATTGCACGCGGGTCATCCACAGGCCATTTGAAACCTTTTTAAACACCGGATAAAAACAAAAATTTTAATCAATAGCATTTCTACGAATGTGTTGACTGTTGTACAAATCTTTGCTGGTGAGAATGACAAACCAACACCCCTTAAAAGTGTGAGGTATGTCTCTCAGAAAATAATCATACCCGTAACAAAACAAATGCCATGGAATTTGCTGTATACTAAATGTGCATTGAAGCATTTATAGGAATATGAGACCTTTAAATGTTAAGTGAGAAGGTCGAGTAAAGCATGGAGCTGGAGCAAGGGGGTAATTAGCTTAGCTTAGCATACAGACTGGAAGCAAGTGATGCAAACAGCTGAACCCAGACACTGTTCTCTAAAACCATGAATTGTCCTTTTTACATTTTTCTCTTTTTACAGATTAAGCAAATAAGATACAACATATCCAGTAGTACACATTAAATATGAAGAGCCAGCAGGTGGTCATCTTAGCTTAGCATAAAGATGGGAAACAGGGAGAAACAGCTAGCTTTGGTCTGTTCTAATGTAGAAACAGACCACTTACCAGCAACAAGCTTACTAATTGACATATTATATCTTGTTTGTTTATCCAAAGGCCTAAACATGTCAAAATATTCCTTCACATTTTTGATCTCCACTCATCTAAATCCGCAATAATTAAAGGAATCTACATACGGTCAGGGCCATAAGTATTTGGACTGTGACACAATTCTTTCTAATTTTGCCTCTTTACACAACCCCAATGGATTTGAAAGGAAGCAGTCAATATGTGGTGGAAGTGTAAACTTTCAGCTTTAATTCAATGGATAAAACTAAAAAATCATATTAACTGTTTAGGAATTACAGCTATTTCTACACAGTCATCCCCATTTTCAGAGGCTCAAAAGTAATTGGACAAACTAACATAATTGTGAATATAATCATTATTTTTAATACTTGGAGGAAAATCCTTTGAAGTCAATGATTGCCTGAAGTCTGGCACTCATAGACATCACCAGAAACGGTGAGTTTACTCCCCTGAGATGCTTTGCCAGACCTTTTACTGCAGCCTCCTTTAGCTGCTGCTTGTTTGTGGATCTTTCTGCCCTCAGTTTTATCTTCAGAAAGTGAAACGCATGCTCGCTTGGGTTGAGATCAGGTGACTGACTTGGCCATTGAAGAATATTCCATTTCTTTGCCATAAGAAGCTCTTGGGTTGTTTTCACATTATGGGTCATTATCCATCTGCACTGTGAGGCGCCGTCCAATCAGTTTTGTAGCATTAGTCTGAATCTGAGAAGATAGTTTAGTCCTAAACACCTCAGAATTCATCCTGCTGCTTCTATCAGCTGTGACATCACCAATGAACACCAGTGACCCAGTTCCATTGGCAGCCATACATGCCCATCCAAAGCACTGCCTCCACCATGTTAGACAGATGATGTGGTACGCTTCGGATCATGAGCCGTCCCTTTCCTTCTCCACACTTTTCTCTTTCCATCATTCTGGTACAAGTTAATCTTGGTTTCATCTGTCCAAAGAATCTTTTTCCCAAACTGCTCAGGCTTTTTCAGATGTTTTCTGGCAAAGTCTAATCGGGCCTTCCTGTTCTTCACTGTTACCAGAGGTTTGCACCTTGTTGTAAAGCCTCTGTATTTAGATTCATGAAGGCGTCTCTTGATTGTAGACTTTAACAATGACACGCCTACCTCCGCCAGAGTGTTCTTGACTTCAGTAGATATTATGAAGGGGTTTTTCTTCACCAAGGTACACCAATTACCTAATAATGGCCTCCTTCACTTGCATTGACACCTTTTTGGTCCGCATGCTCACAGTTCCAAGGACCAACTACCAACTGCAAATATAACATTTTGAATCCTATTGTCTGCATCATTTGTCATGAAATAGAGACAGAACAGGCCACATCTGGCCATGAAACCGTTTGTCAGACAATTGTCCAATTACTTTTGAGCCTCTGAAAATGTGGGTGGCTGTGTAAAAGTCTCTGTATTTCCTAAACAGTCATTGTGATTTTTTTGTTTTCGACATTGAATTAAAGCTGAAAGTCTACACTGTAGTTGCTGATATTGCTGGATATCTGATGCCCTTGTTACACAATAACAGGCACAATATTGGTTCCATCAATGGCTGCCAAATTGAGATATTCCTGTTAGGGCCTCCAGTCCCAGCACAGCAAACAAGAGTAGTACACATTACAGCCTCTACTTGCCCAAAACCATTCAAATGCGATGACAGAGGATTCAACAAACAATGATGGATATTTGTGCTCCCTGTGAAGGGAAAAATAGCTTAAAGCATACAGCATGCACAGCCCAAGCTGAACATGAATTCGTAAATGGTCTATCTCACCTTTTGCTGTCGAGCTCTGGTCTCCAGGTGAAAGGTGTGTCGAGTCAGGATGGTGTTTCCAGGAAGTGCGAAGGTGTTTACAGGTAGATACAACAGGGAGGAAGAGCTGGGGCTTAATGAGTGGGATCAGCTGTTGGGGCATTTCTTTGAAAATAAAGATTCCATGAGGGAGTAGCTCTCTTGAGTTTGTTAGCATCCCACCTTCCTGAAATGTTGAACGAAGACAATGTTGAAAAAAATGTTAGAAACCGATGATGAAGCTTTTTTGTTTTATGAAGAGCAGGATATGCTGCATCTGCCAGTTGTCACCTCAGTCTTGATAAACCAATTCCAAGGTGCTGGTATTCCTTCAATCATAGAGTACTCAATATCAGAGTATTTTCAGTGCAATTTCATAGCTTCTGCCAATTTGCTGAGAGTGTGATATTAAGAAATAGCTAATGAATGATACATCGAAAGGAACTAGTGAAAGAAAAATAAGGAGATCAGGAAGGAAAGAGAGGGAAGCACATCTGAGTGAGCGGTTCATTAACAGAAACACAAGTTTAATTTGTAAGATACAGAAACAAACTATTTTTTTGTTGACTATGCTTAGAAAACTGAATTTAAATGGAAAATTAAGATTTTTTTAGGTACATGGGCATTGTCAGATTTTTCATGGATGATGCATTTCATCATTGCATACCATTTGATACAATGTATAATAATTAAATCAGGATCACAGCACTTTACATTAATTGCATCACAAGCATTCTCATGTGTTTATTCTTACATATTCAAGTGACTCAAACAATTGGTCCTGATCTTTGTTTACTCCATACACAAAAGCAGAGAAACAACCACAAACGTGCTTACAATGGCAGTCTGAGCATGAAGGCAATTTAGTGACTCTTGGCAACTATTATTTTAGACATTGGTATCTCTGAATCTCTTGATAAATACAACTGTGTGTCGAGTTTGCAATCACTGTGGTGTATCTGTTTAAATACACTAAAAGACGCTTCAGATGCTTCTTGTACTTTACTAGACAACTGTGGAAGTTTAGAGAAACTTCACTATGAATATCTGTAATATAAGAATACTAATTCAATTAGTTACACTGAAAGTCCGATAATGTTTTGTCCACTGTCGGGGTGTCAGATATACGGATATAATTGATCTCAAAAGAGATTAAAGTGGACAGCCAAACTATTAAAAGAAAGCTTTTATTTGTTCGTGAAACATTAACTTGTAAGATTCCACAACTTTATCACATTCTAACTCAACTATATGAAGTTATCACACTAACATAATAAACAATAAGACTGGAAATATGTCAATGACAAGTTATATTGAGAACTAATATGTTTTAAAAGTTCAGTTAACTTCCTACTGGCACTCTGCTGAGCCATATGCGTCACAATATAGTCAAGCAACACATAAACCACTGATCACTCACCCATCGGCTCATCTTAATATTTAAAGCATACTCACATGATAACTGACATACATAGCCTCCCATTCCCCCAGAAAGGCAACAACGTGTCTGTATTTGACGCCCTGGGGCTGATGCATCACACGCTCTGGACTGACCTCGCTGACAGACCAAACAAGCCAATAAACCAATTTGCCACTCAAATGAGCTGACTGGCTCCAGACACGCTTGTATACATGCTGTCCAATTAAATAGAGGTTGACTGCTATGACTGAACTCTATGTGAACTGCAAGCCTTCTTAACACCTCTACCTGTGCCCAAATGCACCTTGTGAAACAGGTTGGAATTCTGACCTGCTACGGATTGACTTTTTTTTTAGGAAAACGGTGGCTTTTTTTCTTTCACCTGAAAGTACAGTATTAAGGGATTACAGTCTACATGAGCGGCACAAACGGGGGCAAGTACTCTACCAGAGAAAGAGATTATTAAAAACAATCCATCAGAAGATGGGAAAGGTCAGAGGGACAATATCTCTAATGAAGCTGCTGCTGCTGCTGCTGCTGCAAATATATATATAATAGACAAATAATAAACTCCAGTCCAGGCTAGAGGGCCACAGTTTTCAAACCATTAAATTTCAGCAATATAATTTGCATCTCCGTTGTTTGTAAGGGTGCTATTTCTTTCACTGAGGTATTCTTTCTGAGATTGTCATCTTTCGTAACTGAAGAACACCTTGTAGAGTAATGCCTAATTAATCCTTCTGCGGAAAAGCTTGTGCAGAGCTTCCGCAGAGCCGCAGAGATGGTTTATGGAGCTCACGGAGAGCTGCAGAGACTTCCTGAAAAATGTGACAACGCGCCAGACATAGTTTGAAGATGGGTTTTCCGGACAACCTCACATCCTTTTTACAACAACAACCACCTCATTTATTCTGGGCACAGGAACGTCTCCTCATCATGCAACTCTTCCATAATTACTTTTGCAGCCATGGAGTTTTGTTGAGACGATGTATGGAACTATTGAATCACGCCTATGAAATGAATCAAAGACCACCTGACAAAGATTTTGAAAACCGTGGATCCCAATCAAAAAACGAATTACATGCTACGCACAATCCACCACAGTGTGCGTGAGTGGCACCTGCACCAGGCCGCACAGACCGCATGGGTGCACAGCCGCAGGAGTACAAATCAGGCTTTAAGCTCTGGAATAGTGATTTAGTATGAAGAGCCTCCTGGGGAGGATTTTTGTATTCATTACAGGCTTCATAGGTGTTGCTTAAGCTGTCCTCCTGCTGAGCCTGAGGTAGTTTCTGTGTGTGTGTCTCTTAGGGTATATTCACCATCTTTGTGCAAGTACGTGCTAATTTTAAATTGTTTTCTAAGGAGGAGCGGATCATCCGAGTCAAGATGACATCACATAATAGGCTAATTCCAAGGCCAAGCACATAGTCCAGCTCATTATGAAGCTGAAAAATGTGCTCGGATTAGGAAGGCAGATAAAGAGAGTCTCTTTCTCTCCATCAGCCCCCTTTCCCTCTTTGATATATTACCACTTGCTCTCTTTATGTCTCTCCTAATTTCTGTTACCCAAAAAGGCGTTCTGTTTTCCAGTGGTTTTACATTCATATCAAACCCCCACATTCTTCTCATTTCTCCCCTGCGCTCTGCTAAACCAACTTTCACAATTCATATCAGAAAGCAATCCAGGAAAACAACTTTTCTTTCCCTTTTCATTGACATACACGTTTTATGTTATTCAATAAATTGGTTATTGTGTCCCTACAGTGAGGGAGTGTTGGCAGCACAGATTTTCTTCACTTTTCCATTTAATCCCAGTGAATCAGGGGGAGAAGACACTCCGGGACTCCTTGACGACGCGTTCAGCTGATTAAATTCTACATTTGCAGTCTGAGCCATGGTCTCTCGATCTAGATGGTGGGATACGGCCTCTCTAGGGGTTTCTACCCTGATATTCTGTGTCTGTGTGGTTTAATTGGATCCATGTCTTATCGGACGTCTTGGGGTTATACATCCACCTTGATGCAAGCAGAAGCACAAACCGAACACAAAAGAAGTGATTTAAGACATTTGTTATAACAAAGCAGGAAAAAAAATGACTTGGTGGCATTTACATCACCTTCAACACAAGACTTAAAGTAATGGGTGCAGTAAGAGCATCAGCGCACATGGCAGTACAATTCAAAGTATGGGAAAATGAGTGACATCCACTGCAACTTGTGATGCTGCTGCCTTTACAACATATCATTCTTCTTTCATCTGTACTTGAAAAGATATTCCATCAGTATATCAATGCAAAGATGAATATGGTCTAGTTCATTGTCGGATAACCTTGCAAGATTTTTTTTCCCCATTTGCATTTCATTTCATTTTATATTTTCTCAAAAATGATGGATTTTAAATGGAGAATCTTTTTTTTTTTTAATTAACTTGTGATCCATTTGCCTTTGATAACAAGAAGAGAGGCACACAGCGTAATACATTTGACAAGTAGTTTGATATCAGATGGAAGCAATATTCAGCTGAATGTTTCTATCTTGACTACATAATTGCAGTAAAAGTCAAATAATTGTATAAAAACATCTCAATACCACCCCATAATCTCTTGAGCTAGAATCATTGTTTACATTGTTTCTGTAAAGTCGAGTGGTGGCTCCACCATGAAAATTACAGCACTTCTTGCAACACCCCTCAGCTGAGACGACCCCGCAGCACTTAAATGTAGCTGCAGCGCCGTCGTTAGTATGTAAATATAGGATGAAAGTAAAGCTGGCTATGAATTTTAAATAGCCTCCCTCCATTCCTTCCTTCCAGCTGCTTCTCGTGTCTTTTCGGGGGCTTGGATTGCTGGAGACTGTTTTTTGTCCACAGTGTAAAACCAGAGAAAAAGCAGACCTCTACAACATCATTCAGTTAACTCACAGAGTTTGAACTCTCTCTGGATGCAAATGCGTGCTACCATATGAAACAGCACGCACATAGAATTTTAAATGAATAGTTTGACGTTTGAATTATGCTTGTTTGCGTTCTTGCAGGGAGTTGTGTGAGAAGATTGATACCTCACTCATATATCTGTAAAGCATATATGAAGCTAGAGCTAGCAGACGGTTAGCTTAACTAGGCATGAAGAGTGACGGTCGGGGGAAATGACGAGCCTGGCTCTCTCTAAAGGTGACAAACGCGTTTTATTCTGCAGATATTTTTTTACCTTTGGTTAGAGCCAGGCTAGCTGTTTCCAATTTTTATGCTAAGCTAGGATAAAAATCTGCTGGCTAGCTACATTTTACCATACAAATATGAGAGCGTTATTTTCGACTCTGAAAGGAAGCATATATAGTTTGATATTTCCCAAAACGTCAAACTATTTTTCCACCTTTCAGCATTTGTGTTGGACCACTGAATAACTACAAAACACCAAAAGGGCTCACCAGAGAGTAAAAGTCCAAATTTTACCGAACATTTAGACATTTTTTCTCATATATTCTGTTTTTACTATTGCTGACAATTCTAATTAATAAATGCACTACAGTCTCTGTACTACCTACTCAGCCTTTCAGTAGCCCCAGGAATC
The DNA here is from genome assembly GCF_004355925.1 of Anarrhichthys ocellatus. Taxonomy (NCBI): domain Eukaryota; kingdom Metazoa; phylum Chordata; class Actinopteri; order Perciformes; family Anarhichadidae; genus Anarrhichthys; species Anarrhichthys ocellatus. The sequence goes on from NW_022280032.1 coordinate 17,909,689, forward strand.
CTCAAAGTTGTAAATGGCATTTAATATCCAAGTAATTTCAATGAAAGTGAGGCCACAGAATTTTAAAAGATTCCCCCCAAGCTGGATGGTTTACTGTGGAATCAGAGAGACATTGAGTGTGAGAGAGAATGATAATTTGAGAATACCATCAAGCTGTCTTTTCTTCTGCTTTTTCCCCCTTTTTTTAACAAGTGCTTACCAGGATTTTCTAACGTCACAGTGCTAAGAGGGAGGCACATGACACACATGACAGTCGATCCATCTGGCGTGCCTGCTGAGTCTCCCTCATCACCTTACTCCATCAAAACACCTCGAACTCTTCCATGCCAGCCCTCGGCATCTCCTTCCTTACTTACCAGCAGCAAAGGACACATATTTGCAAGTTAAGTTTATTTGTACAGCCTTCTCAATCACAGTTACAGTCTCAAAGGGCTTCCCAACGCCCACATTGTAAGAACAATGAATGCATGCGGTGACCCCTTCAACCTTTAGACTCTGAGCAACAAGAACTCCCACTTAAACCTCCGTCTCTAGTGTGAGTAGGTGTGTGAGAGCATTTGTCTGAGTCTATGTGAGAGAGAGAGAGAAAGAGAGAGAGAGAGAGAGAGAGAGAGAGAGAGAGAGAGAGAGAGAGA
>NW_022280032.1:17910333-17930236 GCF_004355925.1 Anarrhichthys ocellatus
AGAGAGAGAGAGAGAGAGAGAGAGAGAGAGAGAGAGAGAGAGAGAGACAGAGAGAGACAGAGAGAGAGAGAGAGAGATGCCAGACATACCTTTATAAACTTTTGATGGTTAGTTTACGTGTTTTAACTTTTCTAATAAATTAGATATCGGTTTATTGACGTTCTGAATAATAGTTTGGGCATGCTGTTTCAGCTGAGCAGTCATAATAATTTAGTTGATTTGACAAGCAGAGAAAAAGCAAGAAAAATAGTGAAAGAAAGACTAAGAATCAAAGATAAAGTATGAAATAGCCTACTGTGCTATCCACACAAGGAAGGGAGCCTGATTGTGGTCATTGGGGGAAACTGTAAGAGCCGTGCCGGTGTGTGTTCAGCAGGGGAGTGCAGATGTCTTTGGCAGCAACAATGTATGTGATGAGCCTGCAGACAAGATCCAAAGAGAAGACTGAAAGAGGCACTAAACAGGAGATCCATCCCAATATGCTCCCAAGAAACAACCTCTGCTTTACCTGCGTCTGTTTCTGTGCGTGTCTTCTTGTGCAAAATACTGAGAAGAGAGCCGATGAGAGTACCAAAGAAGAATACCTGTGAAAAAGCTTAATCTATCAGACATTTGATCATTAATCTTCCACAAAATAGTTGCAAACATTTACCAGCTGTTCCTGGTGGAATTTCAGTGTTTTTGTATTCTGGGAGACAAGTTACATCATTTTTGCCAATTAGATCCAGTGATGTGGCTAAATAGCCTCATCACTGATATCACCCCCATTTGTGTTGAGAGAGCAACAAGAGGCTGAACTGAACTGAAGTGCCTTAAAAAACACTCCTCTCCATTTAATTCCAGTGGCCGCAGTTCGAGGAGAGTCAATTAACAGATGTAATGTGAGTCATTTAGCAAGCCTAAATATATTGAGAGCTTTGTGTGGAAACCATTAAATTGTATAAGTTGTCATCCACCCTTTGACCTACTGAGCTAATGAGTGTAATGCATTTTACAAGTGTTACATTGAGGAAAGAGGTTTGTGTCTGAAAAGGTCTTTCGAATCGGGTCTGAAATATGTCCGGTAAAAACATGGAAATGATTTTACATTTTGTGTACCGAAGTTTGATGATGGCATGACATAAATGTCAGATATGCACCAGGATTTTGAGTTTAAATTTGTTGAATTTGATTATTACACTTCTGACAGCATTTCAGAAGTTTAAAGCTATATCATTTTTTGTGCTGCCATTACGGAAAATGTGTGTACTCAATCAACCAGAAGTAATGGAAGTATGGATGCAGGTGCTCATGACAATTTCAGGCATAATAATGTCAAATATTGTCTGAGCTTTAGAGGTATTAGTGGTGATATTTTCAACCGTTCAACACACAGGCAAGCTGCGTCCACCTGCTGTATTATTTCTCATATAATATGTGATTCTTTGTGCCACTTCAGTGAATGACAAGAAAATGGTGTTTTGGGGTGGAGTTCACTTCCTTTTACATCAGTATGAGCAATGGCTAGCGTGACTGGCCCTTTCCCCATGTGGAGTTTCATCAATAAACCCGACTCAACCATCCAAACAGCTAAAAACACATTTATTACCTGCGTCTTTATTGCTCTCATGAGGACGCATCACCCACATAACTGTTTTTAGAGTTGTGACCCATGTGAGTTATAATCGGTCCTGTGAAATATCATGCATGTACTGTTGCTTATGATATTGATGATGCTTAAGCCATGGAGTGCACAGATGGATAATAGCCTTTGTCTCTGTAATCCATCACATCTCATCATGCAAAGTTAGATTGCTTCATTCAGACAGATATGCTGCCGGCCATATGTTGCTGCGGCAGCTCCAATGACAAATTCCACTGTAACTATAAATCTCACTCAAGCTATGAAATGAGATGCCATATGGGAGAGAGATGCCACAGTATGCCACACCTGATTGCACTGGAATCCCTAAGATTCTGGGAAGAACAAAACAACTCAAAATCAAATTCAAAGCAACTGGATAAAGTTACGTTTCAGGCGGAAACCCGTTTGCTTGTGGGTCTTTTAATCCCTTTAATCTAGATTAAATCCACATCTGGCATGTCCGCTGCGTGCCTACACGTCCTTCTTGGACCCCAAGCGGCTGACCACTCTTCCCAGAAAAAGGAGCATGACCCCACCCAATTTGGAGTCCACCCCAGGATTGAGAGGATGAGAGGATTGTTTTCATCCCAGACCTGAAGATGTAATGTTAAGCAGAGCTCTCATGACAAAGATTTGTAGAGAGACATGGTACCCTGCCAGAGTGATGTAACTGTGCACATGGAAACAAGGAGGTGATGTAAGAGGGGATTGTCATCCGTTATCTGTGCGTTTGGCTCGGACAGCTGTTTCTGTTTCTTCTTCTCTCAGAAATATTCAGCAGCAGGACTCTGATTGAGCATCTTGGCTCGCCGAGGACTTAAACTGTCATACCCAGAACAAACCAAAAAACTGCAACCCAGAAAATGGATTTCTCCCAGATTACTAGGAGAGCTTTTATTTGGAGCATTGCAAAGTACACGTCATGGTTGTCAGTGCTCATCCTCTCTCACTCGCACACCCTCTCTCTCCAACATAAACACTCATTCTCTCCCTCCATCCTCTCACTTCATCGTCATCTGATTAACAACTAACAAAAAAAACAATCTGGACCATAACCTCGGCACTATTTTCACACAGTTTACGGTAGAGTCTTTGAGTCCAAGCATTCAAACATATATGAGAGAGATAGAGATGGTTCACATATGGGCCATCAGTTTGTTTATATTTCTTCTCAGAACATGGCTTCAAGCTTCTCAAAATAAACTAAGAGGAACACTTCTTTAAATGTATGACAGAAGAGTATTCAGTATGAGACACATGTCCAGGTCATACTGTAGGCAATATATTGAAAAGTAGAATAAAACTAAAAGTTACAGTTGGGTTTATAAGTATTTTCACAGTGGAAGGAAAAGCAACTTTGGATTGAATATTGCATGTTTATGGAAGCAGCTGGTTACTAATACTGCTGCAGAGGCTTTCTGGTCAGACAAACTGGACCGTCCAATTTAAAGGGTTTAAAGTCTATCCGTCTCCGTGCAGTCTACAGTGTGCACACTCATTCGTAGCAGAGCAAAAGAAATGCTGTCTGTTCAATCTCCTTTACATCCAGTGCAACACAGATACCTTCACAACCTTATGGGAGGTGAGGCCTTTGGAGCAATAGTCATTTGCAGTACTTATTGTATGCAACACAGAATGGACTCATATCGTCTTGTAAATTAGGGATTGGGTCAGTCAGTACTGTTCAGAAAGCTGCTGGTGGCAGGCTGTGGTTGTTATTTCCTGCAGCGTCGCCACCTTTCCCTAACAGAGCAAGAGACTCCAGTGTGTGCACACTATCCTTGTCTAGACGTAATCCCAGCCCGGGTGGAGCTGAGTTCTCACCCCCTCCTACACCTCCCTCCTCCTGCAGCTCCCCAGAGGCAGCAGCAGCAGCGGCTGCAGCCGCCGCACACTCCTCTTTGAACAACCGGTCATGCTCCATCTTGAGCTCTTGGTAAGAGCGGGAGAACATGTGGAAGATGGAGGTAGCAGGGAAGGCCATGATGAGGATCCCACTGAGGATGCTGCTCAGCGCTACAACCTGTCCCGGAATGGACCTGGGCACCATGTCGCCGTAGCCCACGGTCGTCATGGAGATAATGGCCCACCAGTAGGAGGCCGGGATGCTGCTGAAGTCGTGGGTGCCCGTGAGCTCGCTCTCAGCCAAGTGGACCAGCGGCGAGAAGAGGGTGACGGCCACGCAGAGAAAAAGCAAGAGGAGGCCAAACTCCCGGGTGCTGCGCCTGACCGTCAGCCCCAGCGTCTGCAGGCCAAGAGAGTGGCGAGCCAGCCGCATCACATAGAGAATCCTCAGCGCCCGCAGAATCCTCAACACCAGGCCCAGCTTGTCCAAGTAGCCCTTACCTCCTCCTGGCTTCTCGTGATCCAGGGATGGGTCTTCCTCTGACACCACTAGGGAGACGTAGTAGGGAAGGATGGCCATAGCGTCGACGATGTTGAGCGGCCCGCGGAGGAATTCCAGCTTGCTGCGGGCCTGAATGAACCGCAGGAGGAACTCCAGGGAGAACCAGGCCACACACACTGTCTCTATGATGAACATGTTGTAGCACTTAGATGAACACTCACCCTGAGGTAGAGAGGGAAGGCGAGGGGTTGGGGGAGCAAGAGAGAGAGAGTGAGTTACAGAGAGATCGAGAATGAGAGGAGCAGGAGTTTGACAGGGAGCAAAACAGATGGGGTGAGATGGAGAGAAGACAAAAATCTGAAGTCAGATAATCACCCTCGGTAATCATTCATAAATCAAGAGCTCCAGTCACTCAGTATGCTAAAGCTACTGCAGCAGCATTGATAGATAATACGGTGACACAATCAATTGTTTTATTAGGGCAGGTTTCAAAGATTAATGTGACACTCCGTGGGAGCGAAGACAGAAAGCAATCAGGTTTGCATGCCCTCTAACTACAGTCTCAAGTAAAAGCAATGCGATATTAAAAAACACTGTGTGACAATACAGAAGAGATTTGGCAGCGATCTCTGTCACTTTCCTTTTTTTATTTTTTTAAATTAGCCTATATTCCACCTCCTCACATTCCCTCTGCAGAAAGTATCTGCAATCACTTAATGTATTAACAAGTCTTTTTTATACTAGATGAAGATTACATTTCACTTGTCTCAGCAACTATACGGCTGAAGAACACTAAATGCTTTAAGATGCATTTCCACTAAGAATGACCTCAAAAATAAAGCATTTTAAATTGAGTGGAGAAATATCTTTCACCACAAATAAATTAATTTCCGAGTTGGCTAATTTAATCCCTTTAATGTGTGTACTGTTGTCCATATTTAATTTGTATTCCATTATAAGAATACTAAACCTTAGAAGGAGTGAAAGTTAATTAAAAGTTTGATTGCTAAAGTAAACTGGTCTCTCAAGGACTAGGTACGTCTGAAGGCAAAAAGTGTTTATAACTATTCAAAATGGCTTCACTGGAAGCTGGGGCTAACTGTGCACATTTTCCTAAAGTTTCTCCTCAAAGGCATTCCATTTGTAAACACAAAAAGTGACAGAAATAGCTGTGTGGAGAATGAAAAAGATAGCTTACAAGAGAAGTTCAGAAACGTTGTTGTCTACACAACTCGTATTACAATATAATACTCAGACGGATCAAGATTGTTCTTGCGTTTTTTTTCTTGAGTGATTAGCATTTTTCAATTGATCAGAATGACTTACTTGTTTTCACACTGAATATGAAACCCAATGACTTGATATATATTTATACGATGGATATTATTTGTGTGCTCTCTCAGCCTAGTAGCCTTCCCCATTTTTTCCACTTTTCTCATTGTTCACTCATTAATCTCTTTGTCACTGTGCGTCTAATCTACTTTCCCTCCCTCTTCCCCATCTATTCTCGCTCTGCCACCCTTCCTTTTCTCTTCCTGCCTCTGTCTCCACCTTCTCATCACTCATTCTGTTTCCTCGTCCATCAGCCTCTCTGGACTCCCTCCCTCTCATCCTTCATTCTCTGTTCGCCTCACACACCAGCCTCTTTCTGCTTTCATTCCTTCATTCCTTCAGAGTTCTTCTGAGTGAAACACAACTCCTTCCACTGTTCCTCTATGCGCGATGCATCCTTCACACACGTGTCCCATTCCTCACGCTCTCATGTATCACTTGTGTCCTCTGCCTTTCTCACTGATTTTCCTCTCAGTGTGACTCGTAGCCTTCAACTTCATATCTACAGAGTGACGTGTATCTGTTTAATTTGTAGGGTTTTACAATATATGCAGTGCTATTTACCTCCATTCAATCTGAACCCATTTGTTTCTTTCACACTGTGCTAATTTACAGCGATATTGATAATAGCTACAGTCCCGGGCTATATTCTGCATCCATCTTTTATCAGCAGCCAAATCATTATAGCCCATTACAGCTAGGGTATGTATTCTTGTGTAAAATCATTTTGTTGCATTGTATTGAAATTTTCATTACATCCGGACGGCAAACAATAAATGAAATACTTAAAAGAAAAAAAAGGCTGTCGCAGGAATGAAAGAATATCGTCCTTCATTCGTTCGGCCCGAATGAAACGACTGGACGAGCCACCTGTCTGTCTTCCTAGTTGCACACACTGCCTGTGCACTCATCGCGTGTCACACCGAGTCTTCCACAAGCTGCTAGCTTGACAACTGTGAGAACTAACAATAGCCATGTTCGTTTTTTACGTTTGTAATGATCATTTTGGGGGAGTGGCTTTAGAGTAAGGCCTTCAGGGACTGCCTGTCAGTGATGCCGACTTGGCAGCTTTCTCGCAAAATGTAGGGACTTTTGGAGCTAGTGCTGCCAGCTGCTTTCATAGTATAAGAATTGGCAGCACTGGGTCGGGTTTTTCGGTAGAATCTTTTTTTTAAATCTAGCGTACTCAAGCTATTTTCTCAAGATTATCAACCCTAGCTTTTCACAAACTGTTTCCCCTCTTGTCCCCTTCAAATTGCATCAAGCTGGAAACAGTATTGATCACCTTATAACGCTGATATGGCAAAAATGCTCGCATACAATTGCTTATCGACACAGACGGACATTTTTGGAGTTGTGTTTCTGACCATCTGATGAATGCAAGTCCAATATTTACCCGGCTTTTCAGATCCGTTTTGCTCTCCATCAACGAAATTGCTGGCTCTTTGGATGCTAAATGCTTCATGCAGTCACCAGCTCGCTAACCCTGTCAGTTTGCCGCTAGTTGCTGAGCAGGTAGTGTACAGTGGATTCTTTTAGAGCTTTTTTGCTGAAAACATCTGCCTGCTGCATCTGGAAACAGGGTTGATGAGAGTAAATTAAATCAGTTGTGAGCTGCAAAACCACTTGTTCTAACTCTACATTGAAGCTACATAATGTTTACACTGAGTTAAATATCTACCCCATGAATTTGCACCATCCTCTGGCAACATATCACTCACGCAGCAGACTCCCCAGACTCCTCTGTTTTTGATTCTGTGTGATTTGAAAAGCTGCCGACTCGACAAGTTACATATCAGCAATAAATACAATGTGCCAATGTGAAAAGCAGAGCATACAAGAAACCCTCCCTAAGTACAGCTGATCACAACTTCATCCACCTTAGTCCCTATACAGTACAACATTACAATGGGATGGAGTCATCAAAAAGCAGGTTAATGGGATGAGGAGGCTCGGAAAACTATCAAAGATGGGACCAGTCTGGAGGAGGCAACTGACATCATCACTGAGTGCATCCTTTTCTGTGAAAATATAATTGCCCCAACAAAAAACTGGTTATGTCTTTTCAAAGAAAAAACTTTGGTTCTGTCATCTCACCACCATTTACTTTACACAGACGACTGCAGTAGCTCATATCCTGAGATGTTGTCCATCAACTACTCTGACAACACAGATTAGGCAATCCACAGTTTTGCAGGGTGGTGTGAGAACACAGCCTGTTCTCATTCAGGACTTCAAATACCGAGGCTTTGTCACGCCCCTCGGCACCCTTTAGCGTCTGTATGAGATGCACCGGGCTTCCAAATAACTACAATGTGAACCCAACAGCATCATTATTAGGCGCTCAGAGCTAATGCTCCGGGAGTGCGATGAAGTAGTTTAAAGACCAAAAAAAGAAGACTATGGTGTTCGAGACCAGTGTTTGTGACCCAAAGTGTTGTTTTCTGTACTATTGTTACATTGTTTTCGTTTTACTTAGTTTACGTACTTATTTTAAGCCCAAAATGTTATGTTTTTAGTAATCCTAAGTGATTTAAATGCGTATTCACTGTAAATCAAACAAAGCAGATTTCTGTCAGTGCTTAATTTTAGCGTTAAAAAACGTATTTACAAAAGGCAAATCTATCTATCTATTTAGTTCCACATATTAAAGAAAAATAAAATATCCATTTTACTGAATTTATCATTCACTCTTCATTGCATGTCAGTGGGAAGTGGGCAGAAACTGGGATGCCCAATGGCTTCAGCTGAACAGTCCATGATTTCTCCAGAGAATCTGAGGCGCTGAGTTTGAGGGCTTATTTGTTCCTCAAGCTGAGGACATTTACAAAAAGAAAATACACATTTGATAGGGTCTCTCCCTGAGAAGTACCACTTCAATAAATCACTAACTAAATACGTATATACTTAATCTTGCCTGCATTCCTCAAGTTTTCTCTTGCTGATGTCCAGTCCTGCTGAGATCTGTGGTTGCCTACCTGTCTGACCTGAATCGATCTTTCAGACACTTTCTCCCCACAGCCTACATGTTATGTCTCTCACGTGCACTCTCCACCTCTCATGCATTCCCTTCCTCTCTGCTCTTTCTGTCTCTAGTGCTGACATTAGGGCTTTGTGACACCGTTCTCAGCCTCTGCTTGATAGGCCATGTGTTACAGCTTTCCACTTCTACACACAAAACCTGCCACAATTTCCACTATCTCCCTGACCTTATCTCCTCTGTACAACTCTCACTGGAACTAAAGTCTGTGACAGCTCATTTCAACACAGACACTGTTCACCCTAGCAGCTGTCTAGTGTTTCACATTACTGTCCGTATTAACACATCTCAATGTCAAATTAAGACAAAGAGCGTAGCGAGGGTGGAATCAGGGCATTTTTGGAACAGGGACATTTGAAGTGACTACGTGCCAAAACCCACTGCCACAGAATCCCACAGAGAGGAAGGCGATCAGTCTACAATCAATTGAAGGACATGCCAAACTAAATATTTTAAAAAGGCAACCAAGTGACAACTCACACACACAAGAAACGAAAAGTAGATCTTCCAAAGCTTTTTCAGCTTTTTCACAATGGTTAGCCAATTGCCATGAATACTTGAATGACTCAGGGGGCTTTTTAGCTCACAAATTTCCCCACCTTTTGGCGACCAAAGTTTTCGCCCTAGGGGGCTGAAATTTGGCATCATCAAGTATGTGAAGGTGTGGGTTTGTGTTCATGCCAATTGGCAAAAAGGGGGTGTGGCCTTGAGAGTGACTTATAATAAAAAGGCCATTAAATTCTGAACAGATTCATCTACCACGGCCAAACTCATCAACCGTTTATTGCAGACTTGTGGGAGGCAGGTTTGACGGTTTATGAGTTATGAATTGGGCAGGGGCAACCATCGTGGGAGGCATCATTAGTCTCAGCAGTTTCTATTTCATGTTGCCATAGAGGTCAAGTGTTTGTTTGAGTGTGTGTGTGAATGCATGCACGGGTCGATGCATTCAAATTCACTCTTTCTGGCGGAAAGGTCTAAAGACAAACTTGTCCCATCTTGCTGTTTTGGAAGCCCCAATTGACCCTTCTCCAAGTTCCTTGAACGTAGACTGGGACATCGTAGCGTAGCACTGGTGAGCTCCGACCAGGGTTTGAGAAATATCTAACTCTGTTTTATAGACTCTCATGTAATAATTTCAGACTTTCTTAATTTTCAGGCTGATGTCAGCTTCTATCTGTATCTTTTTAAACAGTTTTTGCTGCTGTATCAGTTTGATATCCTGTATATATCCTTCAATCGCATATTGTAGGTGTAGACCCTTCATCAGCTTCCCGTCTGAAATCACTTATTTGATTTTCCCCAAAAATTACAATATTCATTTGGGGAATTTATTTAGTGACAGTGTGGGCTCTCATTGGGGGGAGGCTCTTAGCGAAGGGTGAATTGAGTTTTACACTTTCGTTTTACATTTTTGTTGACAGCCTCCCATCTAGCCATTGCAAGTGACCCAACACTGTGCACAAAGTAAGCTGCCGGATGCTTCCACAGCAGGGTCACTCTGTGCCCCACAGGTTTGAAGTCTACATGTGTTGCTTTATTGCAAGAGAAAGCTTCTATAGAACTGAATTATGAATGTGTACTTCTGGATCACATAAAGCTCCACATTTCTCTATGTTTAGGTAATTAGGACAACTCAATATGCAGCTGTCATACTAATTCATGAAGGATGTGTGGATGTGTGCTTTTCTAACCACTGCATGACTATAAACTGCAGTGTGTTTAAAATGTGGTTATTGTCCTTAAGAGTGCTTCCTGGTGTTTTATTCTAACTTTTAATTTCATTCTCTGCCTTTGTCACAGCATGTCTCTAACTCCACAGATCTCTCGTCTCTTGCAATCCGATAGAAAAAGCCCCCCATGATGATCCTACCCAATCTACGGGTTTGGACAAAAAAAGGGAACTAAAGAAAATACTCTGCTCATCAATCAGCTCTGCCTTGCAGCAGACCTTGAACATACTTTGCAGCACTAAACATAATTTCTCAATGCTGCTGTGCTGACCTTGTACTGACTTTGAAAGCTTCTAGAAAGAAGAGGAGAAGGAAGGAGGGAAGGGACGGATGGCGAAGACAGTGTCAGAAAGATACGCAGAAAGAAATAGGCGGTGTGGTTGAACACCCCACCACTGGCCTTCACTGAAATACTGCACATCAAGCACTGTGTTCACTAGTCATGGGTTATTAAAGGGGTTGTATCATATGACACCTCAATCCAGGCTGGTCTCCTGTAACCTGATAGCTGCTTGTATGCACAAATGCATACAGGGTGCATGTTAACCTCCTGAGAACGAGCATCCCCAGTACCGGGGGCAACCCATTAACAAATATAATATTACATCTACACTATTTCATACTTGTCTATTTAATGAACATATTATACTGTTTTGAAAACATGAGGTCTTCAGCTTTCAGAATCCGTAAACCTGTAAGCATGTTCTCAAAACTGTCTTATTATTAAGTATTTTAACAGTAAAGTCGTACAAATATACATTTTGTAAATATAGGAACAAGTTGTGATAAAAAAATACAGGATCATTTTATCGTTAGTGATATTTATATTTTTTATATTTATATTTATGTTATTTGCAACATGGCTATATGGATTTTAATAGTGTTTTAAAATTGAAGAGCCATAACTGATTCCTGTGGTTATGTTATTTAAGGATTTTTTCTTAGGAATTTATTTGCAAGAATCTGTGATATGTACTATGATTTAAGAGCAACAAACAGCCGGCCAGTCTCCCAAAACACGCTGTCCACTGACTCTAGTGACACTCCATACTCTGAGCTCCATACTCTGTGTGATTCATCTCCATATGAGGCTGCTGTACAGGCTGCAGAGTGTCCTATCGCTGACAAAGACCAACAGCTTGTTCACGTACATAGACACTAATGGAGAAAAATGACAGAAGAATGGTTAGGAGGATGGATAGATAGAATAGAGAGGAAGAGGACAATAGATGGAGGAAGAGTATAGGTGGCTAAGCGGTGTAGAAGGATACAGGAGAAAGGGATTACAAGATCAGTTGATGAGGAAAAGATGAGCTGACATCTGAAGCATTGGGTTCCCTTCACACCCCATAAGTCTCTATTCTCTGTCTGTCAGGATGCTGCACACACACACACACACACACACGCGCACACACACACACACGCGCGCACACACACGCTTTCCAGTTTGTTAGCGTCTCTCTTCCAGGATTGTTTCATCCTATATAGGATGACAATAAAGGGTATGCATTGTAAAGAACAAAAAAATGGGATCGAACAAAATATTGCAGACTACATACACAAACTTACAGTGTAATTCAAATGAAGCCTACAGTTTTCTCTACAAAATGAAAAAAGCAATTTCTTTATGTTAGTTTCTCATCCAATATTGTGAAGCATTTCATCAAATTCACGATGTTAGAGGTGCATCAGCAATGTGCTCGCAAACAGAGACTTGAGTACACACACACACACACACACACACACACACACACACACACAAACACACACAGCAAAAGAGCCATATCCTTTTATTATCACAATGCTGTGCAAGCAAAGAACTACATATTTTGTTTATTTATATCTATTACAACAGGGAAAGTGTCCCATCAATTTGTTGCATCAATAAGCATATCAGAAAATGTGATTAAAAAGAAACGCACACATACACACACATCTGCTGCTGGCTCTGCAGGATGCACGTAGGAATGCAGAGGCACGTTGCAAAGGGTGCGTTCGACAACAGGGTGGAGCTGCAGTGTGAGGGGTGTGTTTGATTTTGCGGTAGCTCCGGGCAGAATAAGATTCTGATGTGCTGCAGTGATCCGTGAGGGCAACTGTGCAGGGCTGGACACCTGCTGCTCACTATATAAGCTTAGGGATATAGAGATGCTCGTGTGTTTGCATGTGTGTGTTTCCTCTGCCCCCAGTTTCTGATGTCCCTGCCTGTCATTCTTCACCTGTCCAATAGGTGTCCTCAGTGTGGTCTCCTGTCCTGCACACCTGTGGTCCATTATGGCTGCCTCCACAGATGCTCCTTATCACCAATTGTGTGTGAGTGTATATAAAGATAGTTCCTTTGTTGTTTGCCAGGTTGACTGGTGATTTTCTGCAACATTTCTTTCGGCTCCTCAAAATGCCCAGCTGCGTCAGCACTTATAAAAGTATTTGAAAGTTTTGTGGTGATATCAAGTCAATTTCAAAGGAATTGCTGCAATTTGTGGGGACATACTAAATCCACACAAACTTGCTGCCATGGACCAGTAGACTTGATAAAGCCGGAGAGTCCAAAAGAAGGACCATATGCACTTTTATGTCGGAGTATAAACTGCTTCATAAAAGAGAAATCACTTGCAGAAAGTTATGAGACAGTACATGGAACAAATATGTATCTTGACTGAAGTGTGTGAATGTACATGGACATAATGAACTAGGTATGTGTCCCGGTTCAGATGACGTCTTTTTCTCAATGTTTGCATTTCAAGAGAATAATAATATAATATAAATATAATGGTTCAACAAGCTTGACACAATCCAAAAGCTCCTCCAAACTCTTGCAGCCTTCCTTTGCAGAGCCTTTGGAGGACATCAACCATGCGTCCTTTCCCACAGTCCAGCTGTTTTATGGTGCATTCAGGTGTTTGTCTTCATCTGGTTAATCAGGAAACCAGGTTATGTTTCCAAGATGCATGATGGTTATTTACTTTGTAAGGTGTATTATCACACTTAAATTTTCCAGTAGTATTGGAATATCCGACTTGTCTTGTTGACGAACACACCATTACTGTAGTTTTGGTTTGGTGAGTTTTATTAGGGCCTCATCAATAAGGCACAGGGATATAGAGGGGATTATTCAGCGAGTAATACTTTTTGTAGACCATTTAATGACCATCTTACTCTCCTTTTTGGCAGTACTGCACAATTGTGAGGGGTGCCTGACATTTATGACAGTTTCCTTGATAAATATCTGTTTTTCTAAAAGATCATGAAAAGGTTAAGATCAACACATGAGAAAGAACAATGTAACTTTAAAAAAGGAAAAATCGTGAATATCTGAATAAGTGCATTGTGTTTAAAAAGTCATGGAATTAATTTGTCAACTAACTGAAAGAGCAAATTGTCAACTGTGAAATCGCTATTCCGCTGTAACAGTAACTGTCAACAGCGATCTTTCAACAATCTCCAGCACTAAAACATCCAGATGCAAGAGAGCCTTCTCCATTGTGCTGTGTTGTGCTGCACAATCCCATCCTGGCACGGACAGGATAAACACCTCGTACTTTGCTGTTCTCTCCCATAATCCCACTTGGCAGCCACGCAGCACATCAGACGGAGGGAATACAGCTCATAACCAGATAGGAATGGAATCTGCTCCACACTGATACGGTCCAACAGACATAAATGCACATGCCTGCTAATTATTAGTGCATGTACATTCACACACGTAAGTGCTTTAATGAGGTTCCCTTATTAGCAGAGTTCAATCATTTTAATTGAATTTATTATACTGATCCCTTTAAGGGGGAAATTTGTCTCTGCATTTGACCCATCCCTGTATATAGGGAGCAGTGAGCTGCCAATGACAGGCACCTGGGGTTCAGTGTATTGCTCAGGTACACTTTGACACGTGACACATCCCAGTCGAGGATTGAACCGTTGACCTTCCAGTTCCCAGACAACCCTCTTAACCCAGTGAGCCACGGTCGCCCCAATCATACTCACGTATCCTTTTGTGGTTTGCGGGTGTTTAAGATGATATCTCTGCTATACAACTGAAACCGGAGCAGAAATTGACAGTTGTGAGACACTGCTTTTTTTGTTCTTAATCGCCTTGGATCGTTTATTTCCCATTATCTCAGTTCAGATGATAAGGTCATCTGCAGTTAGGTCATCTCCCTCTGACTATGTATGTGTGTGAGAAATTATGAATACCCCAATTTTCTTTTCTGCATCTGGTTTATTTTCTCTTCTCTATCCTCTCCCTTTATACTCTCTCTCCAGCCCTTGCATGCCTAAAGACTTGTTTACTTTCTTTGACTTATAGCTGCTCTGACTGACTGCCAGCATCAGTCCCACCCTGCTGAGCCAACAAAGTTTACAGACTTGGACACCTATTTATGCTCCGTTCATGTTTGTTTAATGAAGGTTTAAATTATGAGGGGGAGGTAAAAAATGTGGCACATGAGGAATGGGTTTTTAATTCATTCTTAATTTTGTGCCCCTGTTGTTACACACTGGAACGAGGCTCATGATTGATGATGCTCCTTTGTCTTTTCGGCTCAGCAGGAGTAACAAGCGGACTCTGTGTATAGAAAGACAAAGAAGACAACAAGAGTACAAACACACACACACACACATAGTATGAGTCACTTTAAGCCGTACTGTTAGTTCCTTGCATCCCCTGTTACAGTGTATGTTACACATCTCAGCTATGGAATTGAATTACCTTAAATAGACTTATATGCTGTGAAGAATATAATACATATACTAGCGTTATACAATTGTATTACACCAAAACAGAGTTCACAATAGTTTTTTTGTTGGCTGTGTTGCTTTGAGTTGCAGGGGAAATTCATTCATGCTTTCATGTCCAGACAGTCACAAATGTTGGATACCGAATCACAACTCAGAGACAATCAATTTGGAAACTGGCTTTGTTGATTCACATAATGCAATTCTGCACAGTTCAGAAGCAGGAGGCATACACGCAGTAATTCTTCTGAGATTTTATCACAGCCAACACTTTGATGTTCAAAATGATTCTCAATGGAGCTGGACATTGGTGCAAAACGTCAGATAAAAGAACAAACTCTGGCTGTTTCTGGCTTTTGGAGATACGACTAGCAGAGCTATCATAGCAAAATATTTTCTTCTTTTTTTAATTTGTAATGTGCTTAATCATTGTATACAGACGAGGAAACTCCCTTGGTTACCCTCTGTAAGTGACCTATGAGCTTGGAGACCATATTATGAATGACGAACCTTTAGTGTTGCTCAAGGCTGTGACATTCATATTCCGTCGCTGCATCTACGTTGGACATGGTCGTTTAACAGACTCAGTGTGATTACACACTATTACACAAACTGACTTCATCTTAATGACATTAGCGTTTTTAATGTAAAATGGTGAATGCAACGGTATGGGCCATGTACCTCCTCCACTCCTCTTAAGCCTCTGCAGTTAATGTGCCTTGGTATCATAAAAAAATATGTAACCACAACAAAGGTTGTTTTTGCAGTTTTTGCAGCTTGTTAAGATCACAGAATTGAACTTTTGTCCTCATGATGAAGAGCGAACCTTTGCTGAGCATTTATTTATTTGTTCAGCTTTGGCAAAATAATCTCTGAGAAAACTGAAAACAGTCTTCTTTACTTATGATCTCCCTGGCCTTCTCCAACATTGCTTAGTTGTATTTTTTATGACAGTTTGCTCTTCACAAGAGACACATTTTACTAATCTATTTTTCCTCATGCCCATTTAACAGTAGGCTACAACATGTGTTAAAGTGATTTTATTTTATATTGGTATATTTAACAATGATTCTGTTCACAAATATGACTATGTTCTAAAGTAAGCCAGGAATATATGTGCATGTCCTCGCAGTGTGTGTGCTCTCTTTATGTGTGTCCCCTCTTCCTCATGTGACTAGGTGATACAGCTCCTCTGGGAGGAAAGATGAGTACAGGAAGGAGCGAAAGGAGGCTTCACGGCTGCTTTAGTGTTTACATCCTGCCCTCTTACTGTGTTCTCTAGTTATCTTCCACTCCTTCTCAATGACCCAGACTCCTCTCTTTCCTCCCTACATTCTAGTACTGGATGAATCACCAAACTTGGCTTCAGACGTCACAAGACACATTATCTCCGTCTCACTCTGTCTGTTAATAGAATAAGAAATCCCACAGCCTCCTGCCCTCTCTGTAATCACTTGTCCAGACAGTGGCAATGGTTCAATAAGACTATTGACAATTCTCTGCTTGAGAACAAGTGGATAGTCAATTAGAAAACGTTTCAAACCCACAGTCTGAAGCTTAAATCATGCAGTCTGCTACTTGGCTGCCTCTCTCTCCATCACTCTCTCTGTCCTTTTCTCTCCAGATACTTGTGATTGATGCCCTGGGACCTAATCATTGAATAGCAAATCCCACTCCAATTTTCTGGCATTAAGGACATAAAATGGCCACTTCAATTCCTCCCCGGGCCATAATACAACTGAATTTGGAAAAGGAGAGCAATTTTGATGAGGCTGTCTGAAAATACTCCATCATCCTTGAGAATATTAAAGGCAAGTATCTAAGAGACACTCGCTGAGAGTAAAAAGCCTTTCATGTATCTGTGGAAAAATGCATAGAAGAGAATGAAGGGAAAGTTGCTGCTTTGCTAAAAACTTTTACTCAGAAAAAATTTGCAAGAAGGAAAAGGTAGTGTCTTTGGTGGATTTTTGACATTTGAACAGCAATGAGATGTAAACTCAGGCAGGTTATCAGTGTGTGCTGAGCCCTGCTGCTTTACAGAGACATTTAAAAGCTGCATACACCCTGTTCTTTCCAATCTAAACACTGTTGCTGTCCTGCCAGAGACTGTGACGGGCAGTGCTTTGTTAGGACAGTAGTCAAAGTGGAAATATGTCTCATGAACTACTGATGTGTGATGCTGAAGGTTTTCTTTCGCCCTGAATAAAAGCAGTGAATGGGAATTTTATTTTTGCAGACATTATTTTAGCGTTTGTTAAGAGCAGTGTTTTTTTTTACACTGATTAAAAAATAAGAAAAGATGCTACCTCTGTATGTGGATTTACAACAACCTGCACTGCTGTGTTAATGTCATCCATCCCTGTTGCTATTTTTCTGTTGCTATATAGCCAGGTAGCTAACTAGCTATGCAGGAAGGTGACGTCCCCAGACATAATCCTACCAGCGAAGCTCAGTTTGGTCAAATGTTTCTCCACTTGGTGGAACAGCTGTCAATGAACACAGCGTCGGTTCTCCATGAATAAATCCAAGCTTTCTTTTACTTCTGTACTCTGAACTTTAAGCCAGCATTTCACCGGACAGACAGTGAAAACAAAACGTCCAAATCATGCTGTTGGCACATTCCAATTTGTGTCTGAAGAATGTGATGTTCACTTTTTGACTTGCTGCTCTCGTCCACTTTCTCACTTTGTCCAAAATGATAAAAGACTACATTTAAAAGACGACAGCACTAAAAACTTCTCAGACAGTTGAACTTCTCTATCAGCTGGTTCTGAAAAGCCACTACCTGATTTTATATCAATATTTCATGCATCTATTAGCATTTGTGAAACACATCAGGAGAGGTTGTGCTTCCTGTCTAAACATTGCAACACTGCCGGATGGAATAACAGTGGCTCCATAATCATATGGAGAGATTTTACATAAAGAGCCGAGCACTTACTCGGTGGAGAGATACACACCCACAGCAGGGGATTGGGAATTGACGGATTGGTTATTGTCAGGGGTCTTGAAACTGAGCCGTAAGATAAAGGTCCCTCCCAAAGCATTTACATCATAGTGATATACAGACTGATAAGAGGGGATCAACTGAGGACAGACAGAAACACATTACATCGATCGACAGAAGGGAGCAGGAGGAGGGACAAATAAAGCACTGTTACCCGGCCAGAATCTCACTCTAATCCGTTCACCCTTTTTAATTCTCTCTCCAAAGCATATTCTTTGACTCCACCTCTCACAGACATATCCTGTTTTTGTTATCTTTCTTTATCTTCCACGTATTCTATCACTCCTTTCACACTCCTCACCCAAACCGAGGCAGGCAGAAGAGTAGGATGAATGATGAGTGGACGAAGAAATGTTGGCCCACTGCAGCACAAAGCAGACAGAGACAAACAGCAGGGCCATGTAAATTAAAGATGACAGCTGTTCTGCTGCTCCTGCCTGGGCAGGCTAGCCGGACTGTGCGGATGGAGATCAGTAGCAAAAAACACCCAAGACTTGTTTGAAACTCAGGAGCATGTGGAGAGAAAAGCAGATGGATCTGCCATCCTTTATACAAGAATTACACAACCCACAATGTCCTCACAGCGAATGGAGATGTCTAACAGAACCATACAAACACAAACACCTAAAGCCTCGGTTATACTTTCCATAAGTACGAACATGACCTGACGTGGAAACGTTATACTCTGTGTCCGGTTTCTCCCTGTGGCAAAATGACCCCCCGCGAATGGCCGTGTCTGATGGTGTGATGTCCCTTTGACTGTGTGGACACTCGCTACCCTCCCGGATGAGGCAAGCATAAATCACGCTTAAGTTGTCCTTACGTTCCACAATGCCCTCACAAGGCATGACGATGTCTGACACAACTGTTTAAACAGCCCTACACATAGACACAGCAGTATAACGATTCACAAAACTCTCCTTTTTTGATACATTCTTGTCAGGAAGAATCAATACAGTACAACAATGGTGTGTGTATGTGTGTAAAGGTTGGGCGTGCGAGGAGTTTGTGGAAGTGCACTGGCCCCTGAGGACAGCTCCATCACTGCTACTCTGTTTACCTGAGGGATTTACAAGCAGGAAAGTCCAATTTCCCGTCAATATCTCAAATGCAATTGTGATACTTCACATAAACACAATCTGTTTGCATTCAGCAACACCTGTACTGTGTCTCTGCTTCTGCTGCCCGAATGTCTGCTTGCTTTCTGTATTCTGCTGGATATCTGGTTCTTTCGTGGTGAACCTTGTCACTGCTGTCAGTGTATAGAAAATAAAACGACAGTAGCATCTGACACCACTTTCCGTTTTACCTATAGGCTAATTCTTAAAGATTTGTCCTATCATATGATACCACCCAGTCATGCAGGTTTACTGCCCCCAATGAATCAGACCCAGGGACTCTATCCAATCCTGTCCATCTGTGTTCCTATGACTGTCACCGACTATTGGACTCCTCCTGGCAGGGAGCCTTCTCAACTTATCAAGCATTCTGTAACCGGCGTTCTCCTCTTCCTCCTCCCTAGATTTTCCAGTATCACACTTGCACTTGATCCTTTGGCTGCCTGTGACTGCTCATATCAAAATCAATACAGAGGCGCTGCTGTTGACGACTTCTCAACAGCTGTTGAACAGATGTGTAGAGTTTTCTTGCAGCAGCCAGTCTTTGCATATCACTCATTTCATATACTATTTCTTATTTAAAGGCACCTTGGAATAAAATGCGTAACCTTAAGGATAGAATATTTGCCTGCAAGGGAAAATGTATATGTAATTAGAAAACCAATTGTAAATGAACAGAGGGTATGCTGCAGTAGGATTTTAATGTAGTTAGAAGGGCACAGAAGACTCAAGACTAAATGTGTGCAAAATTCAGAGAAAGCCGTATCGTTATGGTGGATGAGTTCAGTACTATTGTATGTGCATGTGACTTTGTGTGTGTGTGTGTGTGTGTGTATAGGCACGTGACTGCCAGTGCATGTATGTGTGTGCTTTTACGTGTACAAATTCGTGCGACTGTGAGTATGTCTACTGATACACACTTTTTGTGTGTGCACGTCTTTTGTGCGAGATAAAGTAAGCCCATTTCATTA
>NW_022280032.1:17930246-17940100 GCF_004355925.1 Anarrhichthys ocellatus
ACACACACACACACACACACACACACACACACACACACACACACACAGAACAGCATCCCACGAGTATATTTAAGAGGGTGTGACGACAGGGAGTTTTTATATTTAAGCATTTTGAAGACCGACTTTTTCCAGCATCACAGAAATGTCTGCCTCAATCTGAAATGAATGAAGAAATATTTGTGTTTTTTTGTAAACAATGACATACTGTGGGCACACGAGGATGATGCGTTAGTTTCCAGGGAACGAAGTTAGTGTTGGAGATAATGAGCATCCACATTGTCATGTTAAGTTATTAGCAGCTCTGTTACTTCATGGCGACCGTGTCTTTGAGCAGGGAAGAACTGTGATGAGAGATGGCTGTAATCACTCACACAACTCGTGATAAATCTTACTGACAGTCCCTGGAGGCATCTGACTACAAAACTTTAATTTATGAGTCCTGTTCAAATTCAAGTATTATAATAGATTATTTAGTATCAGTTTGGCTTTGGTTCAGGGCCCCGTGCTGCAGATAGTTACATTCACAACATGCATATACACTTGTTCACTTACCCTGTCCTCTTCCTCTCTGAGGTCTGGCATGGTGCTGATACACAAGCTGATGACAGTCACCGCAACCATGATCACAGACAGGCAGGCAAAGATCTTCCCCGGTAAGCCAGACTGCGGATTCTCCACCATATCTCTCAGCCAGTTCATCACCTTTTTGTACCTCGTCTCCTCCACCGGCTCACGCTGCATAGCGTTTCTCTGCCTGCACTCCTCCTCGTGCCGCTCCAGCTCGTTCATCTCCTCGATGCGCGTGTACATCTTCCTCTTACAGCAACGCTCCATGTACGTCATCTCCACCCCCCAGTAGGTCAGCTCATCGTGCAGGGAGAGGACGCACATCTCCCGCAGCAGGCGCAGTTTCCCTGCAGCCAGGAAGTTCAGTATGACCCTGAAGGCGGATGGCGAGCGGTCGAAGAAGAACTCCTTGCAGGCTTCGTCATAGTCGTCGCAGACCCTGGCGATGTCCTCGGGTGATCGGCAGCCACAGAGGCGGCCAAGTCGTGTAAGGGGGAACTGCTCCAGGGTGCTCCAGGGGAAGGTGTAGCGGTTTCCCCCAACGTTGATCACCGCCAGCAGGGCGTGGTCGATGGACACCAGGTCCTCTGGCCGACGGATTAACTGAGCCCTCTGGTAGTACACACCCTGGAGAGTGAACAATGAAAAGCTTCAGTGGATGCGCAGCTGCATCAGAAATATGCAACTTGATCACTTATTCGATATAATTCTTCTATTCCTTTATCTCTCTTATTTTAGTGACAATCTTATTCATACCTTGATGGTCTCCGTCTCAGGGATTTCTGTGAAGATGTGGTCGAAACTGCTGTCATCGCTGGCGGACAGATTGCTGAAGTCATGGTTGGCGTTGCTGATGATGGGCATGGCAGCATCTGGAAAGCACGCTGCTCCTCACTGGGCAGCTCAGATCAAGTATCGAAGGCAGAAAAAACCTGAAGATTGCGCCACGCTCAACCTTTCAGTCACAGGATGAAACAGTTCTTTCTCTATCTCAGCCTCCAACAACTTCTGTTAAATCTCGAGAAAAGCTTTCCTGCCACAGCCAAGGTCTATTTTAGACAAGCTGAGCATCAAAATGTCTGTAGCTCTGTCTTTTTGGCCTCAGAACCCCTCATAACAAGGAGTTCTTTCTCAATGACAGACAAGCTATGGCTTTGGCTTCCAACCAACAGAGGAAAAACCCAGAAAGGAGAGAGATGGGGAGTATCAGGATTCCTGTTGACACATTTTAATGTGGATGAGTTTTGACGTCTCCATCAGAGGTCCATGATAGTCTCAGTTGGCGTATCAGGATTCAGCATCAGATCAGAGGGTAATTTGGGTCTGAAGCAAGAGTCTGGAAAAGGAAAACCCCAATAGAGAGAGTGGGTTAGGATTGATCAGTGGCGGATAGCTGCAGAGGATGAACTGGATGAGTCATGGAGGTGTCCTGGGACTGAGGGGGATCCTCTGTGTCGCCGCAGCAGGATTAGGGAGGGCCTAGAGCCGAGGTGGCATCATGCAGGCAGTGAGAGAGAAAGACATTATGTCAGAAAGGAGCTAGGATTGATTGAGATTAAGGCAGGTTTACGTAATAGACAGAGACTGGGCATAGAGACTAGTTAAGAGATGTGTGAGAGGACAGAAAAAGGGGAGGAAGAAGAGACCAAGAGCACACCTCATTGAGAACGCAGTGCTGTATGCTCAATCCTCCTCTTTCACTTCCTTTCAGCGAAAAACAAGACAGACAGACACGTCAGCTCTGCTGCTATAAATGGCCCGTCAGAGTGGTCAGCACAGGACTTTATCAGAGAGCAAATTCATTTACACTCACATCAACATTCCAATAAGGATGTCCTGGCTGGATTACACTAGTACGTGTGTTAGAAAATTCAATGAGCAAGTAGGAAAGAACATTCAGGCCTGTGGTGTTATTTCCACTCTGAGTGAGTTACTGGCTGTTGTAGATGGGCAGCGATCCTATCAACAGACACTGAAACACGGGGTCCAAAATGTTTTTCACTGTCTGTTGAAACTTATTGGCACAGTCGGGCATTACAGTTGCCCAGAATGGCTCGCTGTGTATTAAAGCCTTAAATAGTTGTGATTCATTTATTATCACATTAGTTGTCACTGTGACTAACTTACAATTTGTCTATTTTCCTACTGCAGAGTTATTTAATCACATGCATTAAAACCAGCAGCCAGCAGATAGAAAAGTCTGGAAGACTGGCAGCAGGAAAGATATTGTCAGTATAGACTTTTTTTAACAGCTGATATTTTGACTTTTTTGAAGGTCATAGCAGGAAAAGCCCAGGCTGAATTCCAGTTAGCCATTGTTAATGCAATCGAATACACCTGTGCCTTAGCTACTATGGCATGTCAAAATGTGTGGATGAAAAAAGGTCTATTACATACTTATCTTAATAATAATTTCATAACTCTAAATCTTTGATGGTGTGTTTTGATATTTTGATTTTACACAAGTGACAGATTGGAGTAGCTCCACAACCTTTCAAGATAAGAGCCACGCAGTGTGTAAGAACAGTTTTAGCATTGAGTGCTATGGTGGCAAACGATGAAAGAATAACGGCAAGTTTTGAAACAGCTGGAATTATCCTCAGAGACTCATTGCTCCCCCTTCTTCTTGTATCCAGCTGCTATAACAATAAAGCTGACTTACATTTGGGCGGCTGCCCTGCACTTTTCTCCTGCCAGCTTTTGTTGTGAATATAAAGCTATAATAGATTTTTCTACACATGCCGCTGCATTTTAATAAGCCAGAATCTCTGAGGGCAATTCCAGGCCCATTTCTAAAACACACGTGTATAGGTGCAACATATAACACATGCACATGTACAACACTCATCTGTCACTGTGACTAGACCTGACTCACAGCCCTGATGGTGAGCACAGTGCGGTGTCCTGTAAGACTAATACAGTCCTACAGGCATGTGGGTTTGTCAGAAATACAGTAGCACTACATATTTAGCTCACTGCAGCCTATACAGCATAGTATCATCAGTACTGAGATTATTCTGCTTAGTGTCTATCTACATTACCCACAAGCTTATTGAATGTGTGACTGGACAACACAGACCGTTAGTAGCAAAGGGGCCGCATCAACATGCGTCACTAATTCAGATCCAGGAGGATAGGATCCTGTACATGGTGGAACCAATAAATCACTTCTGTCACGATAATGGTGTTTCATTTCCACCTCACAGGTGGAGGAGAGCATGATAAACTATTTATTAATCGATTTGTATTCCCTGTGGCTGTGGCTGTTTTTTCTTGATGGAACGTTAATTGAAGGTGTTTTTAGTAGCACACTGGTGTTATCATCTTTGCTCGACCTCTTTCGCTTCTCAAATGGACACAACAGACAGGAGAAGAAGGATATCAGAGGAAGTGGAAAGTAAACTTTTTTTCTTTTATTCCGATTTTAATTACACGTGAATGTTACATTTTTTGCAAGATGAGTATACTGTAAACATGTTAAAGGTACTATTGAAGTACATACAACTTTAGGTTGTATGCAAATTTGAGCAAGTGAAATTATTTTTTTTCATGATGGATTCATACTGTATTTGGCATTAAGTCAGAGAGCTTATATTATATTTAAAGCCAGGTTAACAGTGTCCCAGTGTCTCATATGGATTGGGTTGCCTCAATGTAACTAACACCATCTATCTTTTTCTCTCTCTCTCTCGCTCAACTTGCAAAAGCGCACACGCGCGCGCACACCCATACACACACAGAGTAGCGGAACCATTTGTGGTCCATATCAAGACCTTTAATTGAGCTTGGTTATATTAGGCGCTTAGATTCTCATAATCGTGTTTCGATTATTTCGTGGAGGGAAAAACAAATAACGCAAGTCAGAGTCGAATGTTGTTTAGAAGGCAATATAACACCCCTTTTTATATTACAATTCATTTTGCATTGGGAACAACTTTGCTTTCGTATTTTAGTTAAAACCTACTGAATCGAATACACTGGCTATATGAGACAAGTTGTCTTATCTTACTGTGTGCTGCAGTGTTGACGAGATGAAAAGACACCAGCATCCCTCGTTTTAAGTATTGTTGCAGCATTGTAACTTCGGACAAATATTCAGGTGCACACACAACCCCCGCAAGCATCAGTATAACTTGTGAAGTGCATCTTACCATTGTGAGCCCGGCACTCATCTCCAGACGGCCAAATTGGCTCGGTATGAAATCCCTTTGCCGCTTTGCAGTCCCTCCGATCATTCAACACCAAATCAGGGTGTCAACGACCATCCCAGACCGCCACATGTTATGATAAAAGGAATACCTCTCCGGTGTCCGCATCATCCAAGCCGGTGGAGGGCGCGCAGAGTGTCTGAACATACCAGAGATGGAAGCAGCGGGTAAAGGTTTGGTGCGCTGAAAGTGTCCCGTTACAGCTCGGTTAGTGCTGCTGCAGAGGAGGAGGAGGAGCAGGGAGGGGGTGGGGTCGGGGGTGAGTCTGAGCCGGGGTGCGTAACAGAGGAGACACCTAGTACCCAAGTTCAGGTTTGCGTAAAGGTGACGAAAAGAGCAATATTGTTCCTGAGTATGTGCGCTCCTGATTAGACAATGGTATTTTACCAGAACTGTAGAGGGAGTGTGTCTCCCAGGGTTCACTTTACGTTCCTCCCTTTCCTTTTAGATTATATGAAATTCAAGGACACTGAGGAGATGCTCTCAACCGTGTCCTGCCCTCATCGTTTCACGCACACCAGGGGCCACGGTTCCCCCCCCCCCCCATTACTGCTGCTAAAGGTTGACTCTTCTGAATCTACAGGGAAGCACCGACTCAGAGTCACAATGTTACATACATTTTGAGTCTCATAGCACTAAACACACATCATGAACACCAAAACTAATGCAGAGACAAAGAGGCAGAACAGCATTATGAAATCCTGGCATCAAAGAAAACACCATACAATAATATTTGATTTGCTCTTGCATCCTTTTTACGAGCTGCGACAGCAATGCTGGTTTTCTTTTTCAGCTTGTGAGTTTGTGTGAGTCATTATGGCAAAATGTG
Source organism: Anarrhichthys ocellatus (assembly GCF_004355925.1). Classification (NCBI taxonomy): domain Eukaryota; kingdom Metazoa; phylum Chordata; class Actinopteri; order Perciformes; family Anarhichadidae; genus Anarrhichthys; species Anarrhichthys ocellatus. Next base: position 17,935,851 of record NW_022280032.1, read on the forward strand.
GTTCTGGAGACTGTAGCGCAGACTACCACAGAGGTGGTTTTGAGTACTTTGCCAGGTGTTTATATTCAATGTGATCTCACAGAACTGCGTGATATGACCCTGACCTTGTAAATGTGCAGCTTGTAGTATTAGGCGATATCTAGCGGCGAGGTTGCCGATTGCAACCAACTGAAACTTCTCCCATGAGACAATTGAGTAGGAGAACTACAGTGGCCGACGCGAAAATGCAAAAAGCCTAATAGCCCTATCTAGAGCCACTGTTTGGTCTGTCTGCTCAATGAAGAGGATATAAAGGACTCATTCTAAGGTATAGGTAAACACATCAATTCTTAATTTCAGGACTATACACCAAAGAAAAAAAATACTTCTTATTAATATATTCCATTTCTGCCAATAGACTCCCCTGAATGCTACACACAGCTCATTACGTGCCGTCATCACAGAAACAATTGAATGTTTTGTTTAGGTAACAGAACTAGTTAGGTTAAGGAAATCCTGGTTGGGCTTAATATAAGCAAACTAAGACACTGATGTCACCAATGTCATTAATGTCACTTTCATAACTTAACTACAACTCATTCATTTGCATTGTAATGCAAAAGAATGAGTTGTTTCTGTGAGATGTCGTATTTCTAATCCGTCTGTCCGAGGACAGATTTTGTCACCGCAACCGCTTCGCAACCGTGCAAAATGCAGTCACGAAACCATACAGGTGTGTAGTTGAGATCAAAGTGAGGGTCGAGTTTGAAGATGGTTGTGGTCTGAGCAAGAAGCAGGGGGACGAATTGGGGAAGGGGACACTGACCCTCCCACTTCACACCCCTGGTCTGATTTGGGATTGCATCTGGTGTGATCCCATTGCATGAGGGTTTCCATTTATTGTCATTCTATATGCTTCTAATCATTTATTTTTTACTTTTAAATTCTTTCGTATATACAGTATTTATGTCCTCGTCCTGCTGCAAAACCTGGATGTTTCCCTCTGTGGAAATGAAAGGCTTATCTCATCTCAGTTTACTTGAAAAGCTCTTCATCAGGATAAACTTCAGACTTTTAGCAGTTGTTTTCAGTGTACATTTCATAAGGAAATTTTCCACATAAATGGTATTTAAAAGCATATAGAAGTATCTTTAATGTGGTAACTAATGCTCTTTATTTTGTATATGCATTACTGGAAGATGCATGTTAAATGTACAATAGCGATGTCTTGTCTTTCGTCATATGAGATGGGCCCAGTGTTTGGCACGACACAGAAATAAAAACTAACTGAATGGCACAATCGCAGATCTCTGTCCCACACAAATAGGAAGGGCAGTGATATAGCGAAGTCACACTGGCCAAACGGTGTCATAAGTAAATAGATCTCAGTGTTAAGTACTGACATTGAAAACACTTACTGTTCTAGAGCAGCACCTGCTGTATGATGTCAACCTCTGCAACGCTGGGACTGAATTTGCACAAGGTGAAAGTTCAGAGAAAAAAATATGTTTGCAGATTTGTCTGCGTCACTGGCCTCACACACCCACTTTGTCCTTGAGAGGCAGCTCATTAAGTTGCATGTGCCTGAGGCAACTGCTAAAACAAGCAAACACTTTGTCCAGGCCCGTATGGCTGCTAACGGAGCAGACAACACATTAGTGAGGGTAGAAATGGAAACTGACGAGGTGGGGGTCTGTGAGTGTATGTGTGTGTGTGTGTCTGTGTGCTGAGAAAGGCGACATTTGGCTTATTGAATCCCTCCATCACTATTCATTAACCTACAGCAGCATATGCCGCGGGCTGGTTAGTGTATGCAACATGAGACTGATCACACAAGCTGGGCTATCACTTCTCAGTCAGCCTTTTTTTCTTTTTTCTGACAAAGGAGACGACATTTCAGTCACAGCTGAATGGATTAGGTGCCCTGCAATCTGCCCCAGTGAGAGAGTAATGCAATATTCCTTTTAAATTCTGTCTGTCATTTTCTTCATTACACACATACAGACCGACTGAAAGAAACACAAACAGAGATATTCTTCAGACCGGATTTTGCACAGGTGGTAGATAGGGAAAACCCTGGTTGTCCAACATTGAACCGGTTAACTGGTTTATGTGTTTCACCACCCCTAGCAACCTGTTTTTTTTTTTTTTATCTCACACACACACACACACACACACACACACACACACACACACACACACTACCATGCAATGCAAGATAATCCAGCACACACATGCAGCACAAAACACAAAGGTAGGCGCAGCCCTGTCGGTAGTAATAGCAAGCCTCAGTCTGGCGCATAAAGAGTTTAATCCCTCACAGGCAAGAGGGGCTCAGATGAGATCGTATAGAGCCAGTGTGCAGTATGGGTCTGATGAGTAGTGGTGTAAGGTGCATGCAGGAGAAGAGCAATGAGTCACTCAGCTATTAAAACACAAGCTTTCATGCCGATGGCCACCTGAAGGTCCCACCTGATGGTCCTGTCCAACTTTTCATCCCTCTCACTCTCTTTTCTGCCTCTCCTCTGATTTCACAGTCCCTCCTCTCTCTGTGATTGTCTTACCTTACTTAAGAGGACAGGATTGGCATAATGGAAAGAGGGGTGAAGAAGATGTTGAAAAGAGAAGAAAAAGTTTGACAGCAGGGAAACATCTCGTAGAGGGCAGGAAAAGAGATGGTGAAGTGGGTACACGGGAGTGGAATTAAAAGGAGAGGACAGGTTGATGAAACACCAGGCTCATACACGACGACAGCTTCTACATTAGGTCTGTTTCAATTAGTGTCTCTGGCAACAAGGTTCATGTCATCATAAGATAATATTGCTGTTTTCTTTTCATATGAATTATATATCCAAACGCTGTCTGATACGTTGTGTTTTGCCTGAAACTGTCACTGTAAACTGTCTGAGAAGTTCGAGGGAGGGCAGAGACTTTGTAGTGGGTTTCGTGGTTTTGCCCGTCCTGGCTCTCTGTCCTTCTCTCCAGCCCCTGCTCACTCCCCAGACCTGCCAGTCCTGGTCACATGACATCCCCTCCCACCTACACACCTGTTCCCACTTTCCTCATCAGACCTGTAGTTTCTAGAAAACGCACCTAAAAGATTTTACTCTACGATATTTTTGGAGTTTTACGATAAGTAATTGTTCTTTGTATATAAGAAACATTTCACCAACAAAGACCACACTTCTTATGATTGCAAATTAGTTTGAAATAACATGAGATACATCACAAAAAACATAATAAATAGGAGAACTGAAGCCACGGGGAGATAATTGACACACTTATACAGGGAGACACAGGTTGTTAAATCAGGAGAAACTTAATTTACAGTGAACAAATACATTTATTAAATTGTGCAAAGTAAAGTAAAAATTTTGGAGAGTCGACACTGGTGGAGTTGTTGAAGACAGTAGGGGCAGGCTGAAGATCTAGATGATGGCATGTTTGAGTGGGACTGCCCTCAGTGGAAGAAACCTTGAGCACCGGATGTGATGATGAATGGGGAGGAGGGTCACATCGGTTTGTACTGAAATGACAGCTGACTGCACAGAAGAGAACAGTTTGACGGGAAATATATGATTGGCTGAGGGAAGCCGTGGCGAAATCGCCCACTGTCAGCTGATAGAGTAGGAGCCAGAGAGCGAGAGTCACAGAGATGTGTGAGTGAATGAGAGCATAACAAGACTGTCCTAATGTAGGAGGTTAGAGTAACTCCCAACATTTTACACAGTTAGTTAATTCATTTAAAACTGTATGACTATAAATACTATATTTCAAAATATCACTCCTCTACGCAAAGCTCTAAGTTTTACTGTACTTAACTCTCAGTAAATAATCAATGCTAACAATTTGATATTCAAGGAGGTATTTGGTAATCCTAAAATCATCATGGTGGCACCAAACATCCTGAGCCAAATTATGAAAAGTGGTAGCAGTCAAAGTCTATTCTGAATCCAAAGTTACAGGTCAGATATGCTACTGGTTTACACGACAGGAGTTTGGTGCCAGTATCTTACCCCATCATCGTACATCGGACACTGGAAGTACCCTAACGCATGTTGGCATATGATTTGAAGACTGGCCATCCCCTTTTGATACTACTGAAACAGCAGCCCAACACAGCGACATGTCACCGTGCAGGACTCTCGCCGACAGTCGGCCTCTCTCGAGAGCGACAGCCGGGGAGATACAGTCGCGTATCTCCCCGACTGAGTGGATTTCCGAGAGAGAGAGAGAGAGTGAGAGAGAGAGAGAGAGAGAGTCGGCGAGAT
>NW_022280032.1:17940110-17970125 GCF_004355925.1 Anarrhichthys ocellatus
ATTTGGTAATCCTAAAATCATCATGGTGGCACCAAACATCCTGAGCCTACTGGTTTACACGACAGGAGTTTGGTGCCAGTATCTTACCCCATCATCATCGTACATCGGACACACCGGAAGCCTGAAGTGAGGTTGAAAAGCTTGCAAGTTCATCTGCCAATTTGCCAGATGATAGACCTTCACGTCAACAGGGAGCCCCCCAGGAAGCCTGACTAATAAAATAAAATAAAATAAAATACTTTACTCGAAATTTTGACAAGTGGTTTGCCTGTGGCCTACCTCAGAGCTGTCCAGCTGTCTTCTGTGGAGCACTCGGCTTCATCCACAAGATGACACCTCAACATTCTAATTTAGTCGAGAACTCTGCTGTGTACCAGTTCCATCCAGCATTCTATTCTATTCTGTTCTATTCTATTCTGCTCTATTCTCAAGGGCAGATAATGTCTCCTTTTATGAATTCACTATTTTCTAGTCCAGCGTTCATGTTTTCCATGGCACAGTTTTCACAAAATTCCACACATTATGACCCATTAGCAGTAATGATACAACACTGTATATTAAAAAAAATAATTTTGTCTATTGCTTCGCAGATATTTTAAATCATACATGAAACATGTCACAACAAAAGTTTAAGCTGTTGCAAGTTACTCCACAAATGATCCTTTTAACATTGTTAAGCTGTCTATGTTTGCAAATTCATATTCAAACGCTAATATGTTGCATCCCGTGTACTGTGGTAATTATAGCCACACCCAAATCTCACCTGCACCTGAGTTTGGGAATTAGGCAATTGATGGATTTAAGGCCTTAAAACTGTTCTGAACTGAATTATTTGGTGGATAATAGTTAAGACAAATAATAATAAGTCTTTCTATAAATTATTTTTTGTTTGGGTGGCACATTTCACTGCTCTGATTGGAAGAAAAGATTACACAATTTACATTTTACTGCTATGACTTTTTTCGACATGTCGGCTGTATATGTTGGCTGTGCTGTTGTCCCTCCCCAGACAATCTGCACTGCCCATCGAGGTGCACCTGATACGCTCACCCAGTGGTCCCCAACCTTTTTTGCACCACGGACCGGTTTCAGGTAAGACAATATTTTCACGGACCGGTCTTCAAGGTGTGGCGGAAAAACACGACGAAATAAAATGATACGATCGGCATGAAAACAAATATAAAATGCATAAATAAATACAACTCACAATAACGCTGAATCAGTGGGAGCCCTGAGCTTGTTTCTCTGCAATGAGACGGTCCCATCTGGGGGTAACGGCAGACAATGACACCCGGTCTGTTCCTGATGTCCAGTCTACTCCGTCATTTAGTTTTGATTGCTGTCACTGCAGAACATCCCGCTTCACAAAGAGGATGTGTGAAATGGAAGCAGGGTTTTCAGTGCTTTAGTGGTGATCTCAGGATATTCAGCCTTGATTTTAATCCAAAACACCAGCAGAGTTGTTGTCTTAAACATACTTTTCAGGCCACCGTCATTTACAATCTCCAGCAGCTGATCTTCTCTGTCGCCACATATGCAGAGCGGGCTTGGCGGGTCAGAATTACTCCTGACGTTTAATCAGACTCCTGATATTGTCTGTTAAATGAAGCTTTCATTTTCTTGGAAGTTGTAGCTCTTCTTCTGTCTCCTTAGTGGCCTTTCCCTCTTTGCAAAGTAGCTCTCCAACAGTTATTTACTCATTTTCGCTAGTTTGCGGGCTTAATTTTTGAGGTAACTATCACGTGACCGAGACAAGCGTCTTGACATGTGTCAAGAGGCACAGGCGGATGAACTTGCGAAAGAATCCGGTCATTTTTCAAAATAAAACTTCTTTCAGACTCCGTTTTCAATAAAACGGAAATAATATATGTATTCTTCCTGTGCGGCCCGGTACCGGTCCGCGGCCCGGTGCTCTAAACTAAAGCTAACCTCAGTTACTATAACCAATGATATAATTATCAGTGAGGTTATGTAGGCCATACGATTAACATGCAGTAGATTTAGACTAAATCATCATGATGGGCCTTAATGTTGCCACCTGTCCTGTAAAATGCATTTATCAGCTGTTTTTGATTTATATTATGGTCTGCTGTCCCCTTGGCCAGGACCATATATTTTTTCCTTTCTATAATTTCACTTGAGACTGTTGTATTCATTTTGCTTTTAAGTTAACAAAAAAAGAGAAAACACTCAGTACTTTTCATTTATTGAAGTCACAGGAGTATACAAAATTATACTTGACCATGTGGTTATTTCATAATAAGGTTATTTATGTCTCAAAATGACTTGATTTATTTAATCAGTTATATCAGACAGATGGTTGTCCACCCAGTCCTTTTTACCTGTGAAATCATTTTAAAACGGGCAATACAAACCGAAAAATGAGAAATCATTATAAATACAGTCTGGTTTCCAAATAAACAAGATTATTAGACATACCAAGCACATATCAGAAACTAACATTATTCTTTTGCCTAGAATATGTAAATCCCATACTAATAGACACAGTTGTGATCAGCATGGACGCATACAAGCATAGACTGTACATAAGAGGTTACAAGTAACATTTCTCAAAGCCATGTCTTTGACTTTACCACGCGCTCCTTCACCGTTGTAGTTTTCCAACCAGGACTCCAGGTGCGTGTCCCTCTTAGAAGCTCTATAATCCAGCCTGGAACAACGGGGGCTTCTGTAGTGAGTTCATAATATTAATAAAGAAATGTCTTATGTGATTGATTAGTTATCCGCTTTTCCGTATTCAAAGGAGTAGTTGTTGTTGTCGTTAGCCGAAGCCTATTGAGCTCAGGATGTATCCAATTGATGCGTTGATTAGTCTTCTTCTTCAGCTGTGTCTTTGTTGGATCACAAACCAACCACAACTGCATACCGCCACCTACTGTATGGGAGGGTGTAGAGTCATGGTACCAAGAAAAGTAAGTAAAGTAAAGTAAGTGTAGTGACTTTAACCTCTATAGCCCTAGCCCTATTTTTAGGCCTCTGCTCGAAAATTACATCCCCATACTCAAGAGAGTCCTCAGCTCTAACTACAAGGTCTATTTTAATAATTTTTATGCTAGAATACTGGTAACACTTGTGAGATGTGTTAAATTGTGTAAATATTGTGTATATGTTACTGGTTAATAACTGATGTGACTTATGGCACAGCTCAAATTGAAAAAGTTCCAGGTTCGCCTGAAAAAAAGCACTTGTATTGAACATTTTTTTTTAAAAAGAATGCCTGGCTTGGCCTAAAACCACGCCACAGTCATAGAACAACACGTTTTACATGTCCCCACAACATATTTTACTTCGATTGAGTGAAGCAGGCCAGCATAAATGGTCATAAAAATCAAAACTTTGATTTTCGGAACCAGCTGTTGCATTGCTGTATACTCATTTTATATACTATATAACTACATATTAACTATATATTCACTTTTCTTATCACTAAGAGTGTTCAATAATCCTAATAAAGCAGTTTGACACCATTTGGAATAATTTTGAGCAGTTATGATATGTCATATCTGTCAATCATAAACATAAATGGCTCATAATGTGTGTATGTGACCCTGGTATGGCCTGTGCTTGGCCGATTTATTCACGAAACACCTTTTTAGACGCGGGATAGTCCAACGGGAGCCATGCGGGGGTGTTTGAGAATCTCCCTGTCTGTTTACTGACTAAAAATCGCAAAATGCTGGGTGAACACCCCTCTCTACATGGATTGGTCCACCTCACAGAATCGGGTGCCATTTTGTCATTCATTCTGCCAGCGCATTGATACCAGTCACAAACACGCAACACAACATGGCCGGCAGATCTGTGCGGAAATCGGCTGGAATAAATCCGTTTGTCATCGCCAAAACGTAAGTTGTTTTTTTTTTTAACCAAATTCTTTTTTCTCGTGACCTGTCGCTGATGTTGGCATGTATACCCATAACTTTTGAACGGTTTGAAAGAGAGTAATTTCGACGACGCTGCTCGTCTCCGGGTCGAATCACGCCCCTCCTGCATGTGTTCATCCGCCATGTGCGATCCTGCTCCGTGATGAGAGAGCCATAGAGTGAGCATAGGTCGTCGATTTTTGGCCAAAATTGTGGCAAATCTTCGAGATATTTTCCAGATATGATATTAGTTCATGTATAATTGTGTTTGCAGTGTTTACAATGGCTGGTATGATGATGTTGCTCGGACTTTTCCCGTTAATTCGATATTTAATATGTCTGGAGCATTTTTGATATTTCTTAATAAAAAGTCCATTCGGAACCAAGGTACCACTCTAAACAGTCTCGCTCTAAGCCCAAATGGTCTCCGCTCGGGCTAAAGAGGTTTTAACATATATCCATTTTATATCTTAAAGCCACTGGGGGGCGAACGGGAGAACTTGTTGGGACACGTGTTCCACAAACATTTCACTGTCCAATACGCTGTCTGGCTTTCGATCCATTTATTCATATGCATATTGCCACAGGTTACTTTACAGGATACTATAAGACCTTGAAACTACAAGTTCATATGCCGGCTGACACGCTACATTGACACGTTGACACGATAAGACGGTCAAAAACTGTTAGCTTCCCATCCACACACACCTGATTTGCAGGCCCTTACCTACATGCACTTTAGGTCAATGTGCCACCCACTGTTCAATGTAGCGTGTCAGCCGGCATATGAGCTTGTAGTTTCAAGGTCTTATAGAATATTTTCTAAAAAGACAGTTAACAATCAAACAATCAGATCTACCATTCCAATTGACTGAAACTGTGTTACGGTAAATAATTAAAATTTTGCCAAGATATGCATAAATATTTCCATGTTTAGCGATTTATTTTCCACAGTCATTTCTTAAACCTACTGATGCAATGATTTCCACATTAATCTGCAGGAAAACATCACACATTACAAAGACTGTGTTGCTGATGAAACAAAGCAGTGGCGGACTTCCTCTTCAGAACCTCTTACTTTATTACTGTGCAAATAACCTCCATAAGATAGCATTGTGTTTGATTAACCAGATTGTTGGTACTACCCCTCTAAGCTTTGGTATGTAGCCCAACTTTATGTTTGCCAACTAAATATTCAATATTTAATATCAATATTTATGTTTTTAATCTGGAGAGTGGTTTGGCTATTGCTGTGTTTAAACTGGATAAAACTAGAGTGCTGGAGCTAATATAGCAGTGTTTGAAAAATAATGCTCAGTAACCTTAGTTTTTATAATGATGAGCTATGACTGATATGCAGAATCCAAACTGGTGTAAAATATTGAAAACTGCGCACCCTTCAATCGGCTGAATCAATCCAAATGAGCCAGCATTGTAAACGCTGCTCACGGTTAAATAATTCATATTCAAAGCAGGTTCACAGTGTATCAACAAGGCTCCCTGCTGACTTCAAATCCCTCCCAGCATAAAGGGAATCATATAGCAGGCTACAAGCTGCCAGGTGGGAAGCAATGACTGCTGTCTCAGGCCTCTCAGTTTGTCCATTTCTGTAATTCATTTGAATTTGTTCTTTTCAAATCTATTTTAAGATTCATGTTTTACATACGTACGTGCCTCTTCTTCAGGATTCAGCCCATAACACTTATTTATCAACATTTATTTAAATGTGTTTCTTTATGGAAGGAATTAGATTGCTGTTCTATTTAAATCCACTTATAGAAATAACTGGAAATATAATAAGCAACTCATCACAAGCCTCCGCTCCCCCTCTCTTTCCCTCTCTGGAGTCGGGTATCTTTAAGAAGACCTCAAACTATCAAGCAACCATTGGAAAAACACTCAACACTCAATTTGTGTCTCAGCTTTTGGCTGAAAGCTTTGCTGCTGCATTTTATACAAGCCCTAAAGATGTGAGGGGCTCTTTACTGAGACAGGAATGAAGGGAGCTGCATCACCCAAAAGAGGAGGTATAAAAATGTGGGGAAGTTTCTGTACTTTTGCCAAGTAAGATGAATGATCTCATTCAGGAGAGATTTCTCAGCTAAAGCTGAGAAAATACTGTTGACCTCCTTGAGAACTCGGATCAGTGTTACATACAGTGTTACTGCTAAATTTCAGACTGCTTAAATCATAACAAATCACACAAAAGGAGATGGGAAGGCCATTTATTTTATTCATGAAGGTGTCAGGAAGACTATACTCTTGTATGCTTAGGGTTGTAAATTATTTCTCATACATCTGCCAATCACACCTCACGCATGCTCGCTCATTATTTCCTTGCTGTCGTTGCTCGAGGCTGTCAATCATGATATCAGCTGTTCTGATTAGCTGGTCTCTTCTATCCAACAGCACAACGAAACAATTACATCGTCAGCCTATCATCGTGCTGCTGGCTGATTTTAAATATGATTGTCTCTCTACCTTCAGTACGTTCATGCTGCTGTTACGCACCCGTCCACCTCCCCATCTCTGTCCAATCGTAAGACTTTATCATCACATATCATCTGTTAGTAATAAACAATTATGTTTTCTTTAACTTTTCTTTATCTGACTTGTCTCTCCTGATTGAAATGCGATTTGTCTGCAGCAACACCCTAAAAACTCTCAAACACCCAAGACATTTGGCTCTAATACATTCACCTTTGGGGGAGGGACTGGACTGTCTTTTGAAGCCTCCATATGATGTGTATTTCATCAGACATTCAGTCAGACGTCACTAGGAGTGTTTTTCCTCCCCACTGCCCTGACTTGATCCTGAAAGTTTCCTTTCTCTGAGGAGACAAAGGAAACAGTAGCCTAACAGTTGGAAACACGACCCTTGCTGACTCTCATAACACTCTCAAGTTCTCATTAAGGGATGCTTCTGTCTTCCTCGATCTGATTACAGGTAACAGATCACACAGTATCGGGCCGTTGGATCACAATAGAGCACTTGATAGAGTGATAATATCGCTGGCGAGAAGAAGAAGGACCTAATCTAGCCAGGTGATCAGCAGTAGCCGCCTATTCATCAACATTACATTAATTGGATGGCTATTGATTCTCTTGAGGAAGCCGGTTGCATTTAGTTGGTTTCACAACTCTGCAGTGCAGCATGTTGTGCTTCTTATTTAACATTCATGTGCATGTGATTTTCTCTGTTTGTGTGCGTGTGTTTTCAGGTATGTCTGTGTGGGGTGACCGTGGCTCACTGGGTTAAGAGGGTTGTCTGGTAACCGCAAGGTCCCAAGGCTGGGACGTGTCCTGTGTCGAAGTGTCCCTGAGCAAGACACTGAACCCCTAACCTCCCCTGTCATGGGCAGCCCACCGATCATATACAGGGATGGGTCAAATGCAGAGACAAATTCCCAGGATTAATTTAGTATAATAACTAATAATAATAATAATTAAAAAAATAATGTATTTATTGGTGATGGGTATCAATGTCCATGCGTAGTCCACTATGACACAAAAACAATACAGATTAATTTGTAATGAAGCAATGCATATCCAGTGATTTATATTTACAATTTGTATTAGTTAGTGACTACTTAGTTATTTCCTTTATTTCTTTTGCCACACAAACAATGGTTGGGAACATGGGAAGGTAGACACAATGTTTTAGCCAGTCCGTGAAGAGGGTGAATGTTTCACTTTAATGCAGTTGACTAGATATTGTTTACCTCAGATCCTGTGTCAGTGCCATCCTTCTGAATTTGGCAAGTCGACAAAACAAGGACACACTTCCTTGGAGATAAAACAGCGCATGGCTTCAGTAACGTGGACGAGTTGGGGACATTTGGAAGTAGCATTAGCTGCTCTGTGCTTTTTCGCCTCACAGGTTTCCATGGATCGTGGTTATACCTGGAGGGGCTGTGTCTGCGGCCGTAGCCCTGCCTGACACCCACTGCTACTATTATTATTATTATTATTATTATTATTATTATTATTATTATTATTATTATTAGTCACATTTTACTAATATTACTGCTACTAACTTAATCATTCTACTTTATCCACTGCTACTATTATTATTATTAGTAGTAGTAAAACTTTTTTGTAATATAATATATAATTCTTGCTACTACTGCTATTACTGCTCTTATTATATGTTATTTTTTTAAATACATGTTTTAAAGACAATGTTGTACATAGTTGAATCTTTTCAGTGGACAGCCACAAGCAGGTTAGGCTAATCACCATATGTAACCACAGCCCTCTCAGCGTATATTATTCTGTGATTGGGGTTACACCGACTTTCCCTACACGTTATATTTTTACCATCCAACAGTGAGGTGCATTTACCAGAGCATTTTAGTGAGCTCAAAACTGTCTGCCTTGAAACATAAAATATTCGATTCATCTTCTCTGATTTGTTAGAAGTAATTTTTTTTTTTTTTTGCTACGGTCTGACAGTGTGAAATATTATGCACATGTTGTGTTATGCATGTTGGCCAGTGCTGTGTTTGCACTTTTGACAGTTTAATCTGGGCTGCCCTCATTGTTAATCAGAGCATCCCTTCTAACCATCTCACGATGCTATAACGCATGTGGAGCGGTCATTTTTCACCCTAACTGCCCCTGGGTTTCTGGGTGGTGAGGGAGCGTAGCAACACATACTATTACTGTCAGAGGTATGCAGGCGATCAGTCTCTGTGACAGCGGGAGAAACGAAGAAGAAAGAGTGAGGGCTCTGAGAATGTGCTAGGAGGAGGTGAGGACAGTGACAGTTTTGCCTTATCGAAGCTCTCTGTCACTACACAGCGGCCTACAGAGGAGCATATGCCCACGGCTGGTTAGTATGAGACTGATCACACACACCGGCCTGTTAGTTCTCCCTCATTTGATGTTTCAGTCACAACTGAAATGGATTAGCTGGCCTGCCAGTCTGCCTCACTGTGACAACAGTGACTCTGTCTACCTTATCAGCCTGTCCTTCCACTGCTGCCCAATTCCCCATTTATTGGATCGAACACAATATGCAAAAATGAAACCAGGTATTTTGTTGTCACCAAATAACATTTCTCATGCATTTTTATTTGATGGTGTTAAACGCCTACGCTACCTGAGGATGCAACGGAGATGAAACAAGTGAGTGAGTCATCAGAAACACCAACGCCACCAGCATCATTGTTATTACTGTCATTATGAAAATGATGATGCTCAGTTACAGTCACTCCTGCCATATTTATCATTCTAAAGATCGTTTGCAGTCTTGTTAAAAATGTATTTAAAGGGAAAAGAAGAAGAGAAAACATTTCCAGAAAAGTAATTTGGAGCTTGTTCCTGTCGTATGTTTTAGGCTTGGCAGTGTTGTAGCTTGTACACACATTGCTCATTTGGACTCAACTTGGACTGCTTGCTGCTTATTTGTCTGGGGAAATTGGGGCTCAGGTGCTTGGAAACAACTGGATCCTGAGCAGGTTGACTAACAGCCCCCGCAGGGAGAGGTTTTAAAGGAAATGAAAGGCAAAGAAACTGCCTCTAAACCTCAGGTTTTCAGAATAACTCTACAAAACTTGTAGATTGAACCTCATGGAGTGTCGCAACAACTCAGTGTTGGGTATGATTATCAGACTGTGGCTGCTTTCAGAGGTCGTGGCTGGGCTAACAAGCCAAAGGGTTCAAAGTGGCAGAAAGCATTGAATACAAAACACCCTGAGAACTCAGTGAGAGAGGAAGATGTCACAAAAATGTCACAATTTATGTCTAACTGATGCATTTGCTGCTGCACTGAATGAGGGAATATTTGGAGCTGAGGTATTTTCAAAATCTGACACTGTGGGCTCCTCTTAGACAAAATTGAGACAACCGTGCCACCCAACACCTCCCATTGACTTTCTTTTTAGCAAAAATGATTTGTAAATAATTTAACAAATAATATTTGGCAAATTAGCTCTTTAATTTTTGCCACATAAATTCCTATTTGCAATATACCTTTGTAACTCTGGATTACTTTCATACAGAAAAAAAGATTCTGGAGTGTAAAAGCGTCATTCTTCTAAGCAGATTTATGGATATTTATTTGCAACGGACATTGGGGCTCCCTTCAACTCTCCCTGAAACTGTTTGACATTATGGGAAATGTGCATATGCTTTCTTGCAGAAAGATTGATGAGAAGATTGATACCACTCCCATGTTGGCTCGGTCAATATGTAGCTGGAGCCGGCAGGCGCTTAGCTTAGCATAAATACTGGAAACAAGGGGAAACAGCTAGCCCGGCTATTAAATCTAATTACCAGCACCTCTAAAGTGCAATAGATTAACATGTTGCATCTTGTTTGTTTAATTTGGAGAAAACTGTAGTGTAAAAATGGCAGTTTATGTTTTAAGGAGGTTTTTCATAAGATTTAGTGTTTGTACAAAACTTAGCTAACCAGCAGCTGGATCCAGCTTCATATTTAACATATGATGTGAGAGTGGTATTGTCTCCCTCTCCATCCTCGCTCCCGTTACGAGCTCAAACAGCAGCATTACTTTCCTCCCAGGAACACAACGTGAAGAGCAAAATGGATCGAGAAGGGGAAGCCGTGTCAGCTCCAAGCAGAATAATAAGAGACAGGAGAAGAAAGAAGCAGAAAATAATAAAGAAAGGACGAAGCTGGCTTGGTCTGCACTATTCTGGCACTTTCTTTGAAGCCCTGACGGCCTCTCACATGAACCCTGTCATCCGTTGAAACCGCTGCAGCTTCGACAGCAACATGGACAACAATTAAGCATTTGCAGTGATACAAGCAATGTTCCGTTAGTGCAGCCGGCTTCTTTTGGAGACAGCTGCATGTTATGAAATCCCTCATGAGCAAGCATCTCTGTTTCTCAATTGATTCACGTTAATGGTGCAAACAGAAAACCGTGAGAAGAAAGTGGAGAGCGGAAACAATTGATCCCAGTGTTGCCTATATAGAAACTTGCTTAGCAAGCCTGAGCTGATGTCTTCCTCACCTACTGTACTGTGTGGTTGACTGTAGTATACTTATATGTTTTTGTGTATGGATTAAAAATCTTGACTGGGTGTTGTATTCAGAGGGTTGGTTTTGATTAAAAACACATACAATCCTTCAAGCGGAAACTTTATCATTAGTAAATGGAGATTAATAATTTTGCAAAATATCAAACTATTTAATGTCTTGATGATGCCTTTGTTCGTGTTCCTGAACAATTGAAACACTTGCCTTTTGGGGATTTCTCTTATGAGTGTATCCATGTTGTGTGTGTTTTTTATGCATCACAGTAGCTTGTATAAGTGAAGGGCACGATCATTTCTTTCTGTTTGAAATATGGTCTTTTGACCTCAGGCACTGGAAGCGGTTCAAAGCCAGAGCTGTTTGACAGAAAGAAAGGGGTGTGTGTGTGTGTGTGAGAGAGGGAAAGATGGAGAGAAAGTGATGACACATGATTTGAATTCTTTAGGCTTTCTAGGCTTTCCTTCCTCTCTTTAACCTCCTTTCACTCACTCCACTCTTGTTCTCATTTACTGAAATGATAGTGTGCACACAACAATGAAAAGGGGCATATTAATTTACAATTAACCTATAATCACTGTTCACTGTTCAGCGGCACAGAGATGTTGTGCAGTGCGTTAACATATGGGTGGGCAGAGCTGTTCTGGGAGGCAGAAAAGGCCAATTGTTCTCACTAATTGTCACGCAGGACTCGAAACAAGGGAGCACACAGTGCTGCAGGCAAGCTGGCTGGTTCACGAGAGAAGACATACTGTAACGCAGCGAGTTTAGAAAGAAAGATCGGAAAGAAAGTTTTAATGCGTCATCGAATTTCACCAGCTTTCTGGTGTATTTTCATCCATTTTCTGTAATTTCTAATCCCTTTCTTCTTATTCACAACAACAAATTAACACTTGGTACTCCTCCAAACACAAAGTAAACAGTGTGTCAGAGTAAACCCTGCACAACACAGTAATTGGCTCATTTGTAACTTTCTGGTTTACATCTGTGTCCTTGTGCTTTGTGTGATGTACAAACCACAATACCATCAGAGAGACAATCAAAAGATGAAAATGCAGTGTTGCTCTGATTTAATGTATGGACTTTCTCCTTTAATTTTTCTCAGTTGTTTTGAGGATATTACATAAATGATACACAAGCTGGCTAAATGCCATGTTTTTGTACCAGTGGAGATCCCATCAATGTGTGATTCGCAACTTTTCCCTTTGGAGGAAGGAAGTATATTTAGTCCTGCCCCTCCTCCCCCTCAGTTGGTCATGTTTCTGCCTCACCATTTGTCACTCATCACGATGAGCTGTCTACCTTGAATAAGCATCTAGCCTGAGGCAAAAGTAACCGGCGTCCATCGGGAACAACAGAAGAAATAAACCACAAGCGCAGGGAATGAGTACCGGTAATTGTAGTTGCATTGCAGTTTTCAGCAGGTCTTATCTCCTGCATCTCTTACCACGGCTACATCAAATGAAATGAATCACAATTAACGTCACAGAAACAATTTAGATAATTGTCAACTAACATCAAACAAGATTTAAACCAAAGTGACAATTCACAAGCACAACCAGCCAATTTACCCATTCTCGTCTGGGAGTCATGTCTTCATGTAGCCATCTCTTTTATTATTCAGGGCTATCATTGAACAGGCAAAGAGTCACATATCACACGCCTGAAATGATACGTTGAAAGGAACTGGGGATCCATAATAATCAGATGATCAAATGATTTCCGCTCTGTGAATAAGACCCTCGCTGTGACAATAAATGCAGCGTTTGCACTTTCTGGCCCTGGTGGTGACTTGTGACGTGGTTCACCATCGAGACTGGATGGAGCTGTATGTATATTGTCTATTCCTGTCTTAAAAAGCTCCATTGACAGACTTTGAGATGCATTTCAGGAATTTAATAATAAAATATGTAAAAATATATATGTATGGGAAAATACCCGTACCTCCGCTATCATTCCGTTGCCTGTAACTGGTTTCTAAGTAATGTTTTAAGACTCTTTGGGGCATACACCATTTGCTGTGGTCACATTGAGGAATGAGCTGCTGTCGAGCAATGGGAAGTCAGAGCTAAAACAGCATGACAGAAGCAGTTAAGGAGATCACACACTCATGCAATCCATTCCTCAGCATGCTGAGTCTCTATGGCTGGACAAGCTTAATGGAATCAGAGACTGATGCTCTAAAGCAGTGTAACCGTAACAGCATCATCCCTACTACTGTGCGCAAACATATGCACGAGTAAACACGCTGGCGTAACTCTAACAGATTAATGTCTCTTCTATGAACTAGCATTAGGTTTCTTATAACAACATTCATTAGCGACATCCAAAGCAAGAGAAAGTTGTATAAGACATGTTATGGATCAGGAGGACTCTCCCACCTCAGCAACACGCTGCAGACTTTCCACAGATGTTTGCATGGCTGGCTGGTAAGTGAGAGGGCAGCGCTGGTAAAAACAAAAGTAAAGTTCTCTTCTTTCAAGCTGAGTGTTTGAGAGCTCTCCTCCACACCAGCCTGTCTGGGCTTGCAGAGCGATGGTTAATAATTCACACTGGGAACAAGAGGTCTATAAAGGATCGCCATGATGCAAAGTAGAGGACAGGCGCCTGTTTTAGAAAGCGAGGTGTGTGGGAGGAAAAAAAGACTTCTCTCTCCAGCTCTCTCTCTGTTCCACGTATCCGTAAGCAATAGAGTTGAGTGAGTGAGAGATGACAAAGGCAGAGTGTGTGTCAGTATTTGTATGCGTGTTTGTGTGCACGTGATGCAACCATGCACGCTCTCCATGTGGGCAGATGAATCACACAGAGGGTGTGAGGGTAGGGAAAAGGTCGAGGAGTTGTTTACCAGCAGAGAGGAGAAGCAGTGGGCATTCACTGTGTGATGGTGTGTGTGTAGGTTCAACATTGTATGGGCATCGCCCTCTAAAGAGCTGTCGCTATTTGGTTCATCTCCAAGCCCTTGTGCAGACACAAGGATTTATTTTTGTACTCTTGTGTCCTGTCCCCCCCTCCCTACATCTGCACTTCTTCAGCAACAAGCAGTCCTATCGGCTACATCCTGCCTTGGCGCTATCCCCGCGGGGCTAGCACATACCCTGCAGGCTGCTTGCCTGTTCTGTGCTCGCTTGCTTTCCAATTACATTTATTTGACCTACTCTACAATTGCTTTTTACAAAATGCTTTACCATGACTTTTCCCCCCCACATAGTATACGATGTCTTTTGTTTACTTTTTTCAACAGGCTACACTGTAACTTTTTTATGAATTTCTTAACATTCAATACTATTGCTTTTTTCATCCCCTATGCCAATACTTTTTTCGACATACTACACTATGTGTAACCGGTTGTATATGGACCCAAATGCAACACACAAGATTCCAGGGATCGTAGGATTTTATTACAAACTTGCAGGTACAGGCAGAGTTAGTCAGAGTCAGGAACAGAAGGCTGGTGGGTTTACTGGGAGTCAGGCGAGACGGGTAGAACAGTCCGTGCTGGAGAGTCTGGCATCTAAAAGCAAAGAACAATCTGGCAATGTGTGTCTGGGAGGCAGGAGTCTATATAGTGGCTTGATTAGTGAGCGGAGGCAGGTGAGTGAACAGGTGAAGGGAGTTAGACTGATGATGAGGGAGTGGCTGACAAGTAGAGTGAGGAGGGTGTGGAGCTGAACTGTGACACTATGACTATTATCAACATGGCAGACTATGACTTTTTAATGATTCATCGCAGTATACTTTATTTTTTTATTGCAATACTAACTGAACTAACTTTTGCAACCTACTATACTATGATTTTTTTTTTACTTCTTTTGACATCCTGTACCATGGGTTTTTTGACTTTTTGGTCAGGAGTTAGAACTTTTTCATTGAAAACAGCTGCCTATTGCAACTGGAAACAAGGTTGGTGAGAGCTGTGAGATGGAACCAAAAGTGTAAATTTGCGGGGCGTAAAACCAAAACAATGAGCTACAAGATGCTCAAATGCACTGCACAGCTGTGGGCATCTGCTGGGTCAGGTGATAACTTTTTGTGAGTTTGTCGCTACAAGCAAAAACCTTTTACATTTCCCCTAATCACATTTTCATCCCCGGCCCACGCCAAACCAGTGAGAGCAACACAGACAAAAACAACCAAACGCTCTTATAACTTAAAACATTTTGCGCTCATGTAGCACGACATCACTCATATAAAGAAGCGGAGTGAGAAAAAAGATTGTCAAGGCCTTCTAAAATCTCTCTCTCTCTCTCTCTCTCTCTCTCTCTCTCTCTCAATCCTTTTAACTATCTTGCTCCTCTGCAGCACACCCAAGGTCAATCAGTGAGCATCTGGATTGTCCGTGGATCACACAAAACACCTCTCAGCAAAACACGACACAAAGCCCTGGTGGACTGAGTTGAACTGCTCAGAAATAATGCAGCAACCATTGACAAATCAGCAGCATGGATATAGAAACTGGCAGTAAGAGTAGCACGAATGAGAAAACATTTACACCTGCATTACATTTAAAAATATGATACATACTGCGGTAAAAATGATTTCCTGACAGGAGGAAACATAAGCTGTGACAAGCCCAGCCGTGCATTTTTTCATTTACAGTAAGCTACTGTGGAACAAGAACGGTGTGATTACGAGGCATTTGTTATTCTATCCTTATATTGCCAGAATAAATATTCACTGTGATAGAAAGCCATTATCACTAACAGACTTTCATCACCTATTTTTTATTACATCCCAGCACACTCAGAGGA
Source organism: Anarrhichthys ocellatus (assembly GCF_004355925.1). NCBI lineage: Eukaryota > Metazoa > Chordata > Actinopteri > Perciformes > Anarhichadidae > Anarrhichthys > Anarrhichthys ocellatus. The sequence goes on from NW_022280032.1 coordinate 17,955,745, forward strand.
ATAATGAGGAGGAAGAAATGTACGTGGAGGAGACAGCTGAAGCATACATATTAAATATCCTTACACTCCTGCATAGCATTTAAACCCTCTTTCTTTTCATCATCTCTCCCATCCCTGTCACATAACCTCAAGTCTTCACAGTCAGATTCACCTATCATCTCCTCCTCCCTCCTTTTCATCTCCTCCTCTGTCCTCTCACCCTCCAGCCATCAGTTATCTCCCTCAGGGCGAGGCTGACCTTGGATCTCTCAAGAGCACTCTCAACATCTGTGCCTGGATTTGTATTTATTCGATAGGTCAGTGACACACGCAGCAAACTCAACTGCAATGCGAAACACCACAAATGTACGGAGCCCACAAAAGGTTACGCATTACTTTGCCATGAGTTTTGCCTTGCTTCTGATCCACAGAGAAAGGTTGAGCTGTATTAAGATATTAATTATGCCTATTATGCCGCTCGTCCTAACCACAGCGTGAGGGGGTGCACCCTCAGCTGTGGCTGGCTTCTGTTATGGTTTCAAATGTTTGATGACTTATCCTGCACTCAGGCACGTACAAAAAAATAATCCAATCAAATGAGCCCCGGTCCCCCTGGCTCCCTGGCATACTGGCCCCACCGGTCATATAAAACCGCACTTCACCGTTTCAGGATTGTAGGCTAGTAGCTAAAGCAATATATGGAGAGAGAGGAAGAATGTGTGTTCGGATACAAGTGGGCGAAACCCTTTTTTTTTTCAACACAGCCGGTTGAAAATCAGCAAAGCTTCCCTTTCATCTCTCCCTCATCCTCGTGCATCTATGTGAGGGAGGTGTGTATGTGGTATTGTGCTAAACCATAAGCCCGCCCCCTTTTTAGCGGTCCAATGGAATGCGAAGGATTTGATTTAAATCCCTCCTGTAACTGTACGCCCCTCAACTGTTCCATTTCACTGTGAAATATGCTACAGTACAGAAGCTAATGTCATGTCATATTCTTGATGATTGTTAATGTTTTCCCTTTGCTCCTTGAAAAGACAGCCTATTACATTTAGCAACTTTTACCTCGAGTAAGTCTGTTTCACCTTTCAAATAGTGATTGCTGATGTGTTGCCCTTCATGTTTAGAGTAAGGGCAATACAAGGGCAAATACAAAAGTGATAGAGAACACTGCTTTACCTTAGTGATATCTTAGTTATTTCTGTCAGCGCGTTTGTGTACTTATTAATAAGTATAAATGCATATACGATATAGCTTTTATGTTTTGTTTAGCGTTTATCCATTATACTTAGCAGCTTACGCAATATTTGTTAATTTCGTTACCCTTTCAAATGGAGGTCGATGGTTGTCAGCAGAAAAAATAGAACATTATACAAAAGAACCAAACCAGATTGACCTTACAGGTTTAAAGGCTTTGTCACTGTGCTTTCTCTTCTAGGACACTTGATTTGATATTTTGCATTCAGCACTTTATGAGCTTTACAGTAACATCTTCAGCTGCAATATTCGGCATCTCTCCATTATCCAGAAAGAAGCTTATAATTCCAAGATGAGGTTAATGAGCTCGTATCTACTTTCATTTTTTTTGCTTAATGACAAGAAGCTCTGCAGAAGTTGATGTTATCTTGGCAAGCCCCTCGCACAGATGACCTTTGATTACATCCCCGTCGGCACCATGCTCTGAGATGTGCTGTTAAGCCTGAGATCATCCAGCTAATGTGGTACCATAACATGCAAATGACCCGTGGTTCAATACCAGTCAGCGTTTGTCAGTAATGGTGCGTAAACCCTATGGACTGTGAAATATTGCTGATGGACACTCCGCCTTCTACTCCTTGAGTAATTGCGGGTTGAAATCGGTTTGGCGCTGATGGCAATGAAGGTTATGACCCATATCCTCATCATTATCATGGCTGTGTTTATCATTGTCTGCATCATCATCATCATCATCATCATCATCATCATCATCAAACAAACTCTAAAAACGCTGGACAAAAAGCCATTGCATCTTCATCACTGTAGGGTACTGGAGAAATACAATTTACTGAGCTTTAATTTGTGCCTGGTTTATACAATGTTAAATGTTTTGGCCCCTCCTCCACTACGTGACTTTGTGTATACTCGCTCAGTAAATTCTATTAGATCCTCAAGAATATCCTCTATATACGAGACTGTACCATACCATTTCGCCCCACTGCATTTGGGCAATCATCTTTTTCTGTAAAAGCCACAAATCAGTGGAACACCCAACCTGATGATGTGAGGAGCTGCAGCTCTATCAGTACTTTCAAAGCCAACTTAAAAAGTCTGTTGAAAGCTGTTCAGCGCTGTACTCACTGACCTTAAATCTTATGGTCTCTATGACTTGCTTTTATTTGACATATGTACATTTGTGATGTGCTATTGTGTGCAGCTTTGTATTGTGTGTTCTTTTTTGTATATCTTTGTATCATGTCTTTACCCTGTACCCCTTGTTTTGACCTGCCAAGGGACTACAGATGTGAATTAGCTTAAAGCTATAATCTGGTGCGGTGCATCACATGGTGACATTTATGTTTCAAACTGTACATGGTCCCTTTTAAATAAAATAAATAAATTGTTAGCCCCACCTGCTTACATCACCTGTCCAGCTGATAGTCTGGGGACTGGTGATGGTATTCAGTGGTATATACGGCTCATTGAATACCATCATAAACTTCTTTCCATATAAAGACATTGTCATCACCTTCACCTGAGAGCAGGAAATAGCTTTCAGCATAAGATTAATAGTCCGACTCCAAGTGTTCTGTTTCACTGCCACATAAGGGGTGGTTTCATTGAAATTGAAGCCTGGAAGGCGGAAAAAGAAACTTGTTTTGGGGGGAAAGGAATTGCAAGGGATTAAAACATTGCACACAATGGGAATACAGCGGAGTTAAGGGCATATGACCTCAATTTATTCCTGAGCTAATTGCTGAGGGAATGGAGGAATTGGGTGTGCAGGAGTGAGAAGGAAGAGAAATATTGTTGAAAGAAAACTTTTGTCAGTCTTGATCTAACACCTAACCAGAGAATGGCTGAGCAAGGGCAGAGGTGTTTATTGTAAATTTGTGTATGTACACCGAGAGCGAAGTGGACACGACCAGTCAAATTCCATGTATGCGTACACATACATGGCCAATAAAGCTGATTCTGATTCTGATTCAGGAAGTTATGTTAAATATGCCACTGAGGTTTTGAGTGAAGCTTTCCTGTCTTCTGCTTTTGCTGAGGCACCTTGTCTTAGTGCAGAGAAAACAGCTGGTGTGTGTGTGTGGGTGGATGTGTAGATGTGTTTATATGAGTGTGCTGCGTGCGTGACCTTACATGCTAACAAGTGAATGGAGGAGAGAAAGCAGCAGAGCGCTACAGAGGCAAAAGAGGACTGCAAAACACTTGCACACACAATCACAAGTACACACACACATCTCTCCTGAGCCAGAGAGGCAATTCTGCTTCAAATTGGGGGCCAGCTGTGGCACGATGACAAGGTGGATATTTCACTCTCGGATTGCAGTCCCTTCTGTTAAACTAACTTAAATTAAAGTAAAAAGTAGATCAGTTAAAATGTCCTCTGAGTAAACGTTGCATTATATTTTTTAAGGAAAGGTCACACTGATGGAACAACATCAGCAACATGAGTTCTTATGTCCAAGGCAACAATAAATGTCATTTCAATGGACAGAACTTTGCAGTTGTATGCTATACAAAGGCCTTCCTCACCTCACTGAAGGTACAAGTTCCTTAGCGGTAGCCAGCGCTGGAGGATCAACCATGGAAATGTGAGCCAGACCCAGCATGCACTTCTACAACAGTACAATACAAGTTCAAGTACAATACTGAGAAAAAGTAAGATTACAGATTTTTAATTACACAAAAAAAACAGACTTTGTTGGCTCTGTTTAGGTGCTTGAATCACTGTTTTGGCGAAACAACACTTGGAGGAAAGTATATTTAAGTCAAAGTTGTGCACTTTCTCTGTGAAGGACAATGTTGTTATCTGCATTGCTTTTAAGCAGTAAACCCCACTGAGCCGATATAATGTGCTGGTGTAGGCTTCTTCTATCATCTTCCCTTTCCTGCAGTTGAGTCTCTGTCGCTGCTTATCTGTTTACTGGCCGGCAGGCATGTTGTCTGGCTCCACTGTAACAACAGCAACTAATGTTGTCTTCCCACGTAACATGACACTTGCTGTGCTGCATTCTCCGTCATGATAGACAGCATGTACACACCCACACATATACACACAGCAGTCAATATGCACACACACACACACACACACGCGCACGCACACACGCACACAATCTGTGGCTCACAGTCACACAAACCTCCAAACAGAAAAAAAAAAACTGGCAAAACTTCACAGATAGAATACACTGTCCCCAGAACTGATCATTCCAAAACTAACCTGAGGGAGAAGACGATGTGAAAACTATTTGGCCATCTGTGGACTTGATCTTCAGATGGAAGATGTCAGCACAAGGGAGCAATTGGTGAGGTGCTGTATACTGTAGAGCTTCACTTATAGATAGTCCCAGCTGTTATGCATGTCCTTGACATTCTGTCCGAGGTACGATGTATAACCTGTGATGCTCTGCTCTGATCTCTGGTGTGGTTCTGGTTCCCCGGTTGGAGTCGCAGGCCAGATGAGACCATCCATCAGAGGGGTTTGATCCTCTTCCTGCTGGGTCCGTCCTACCCCCTCATGCTGCGTGGAGCTGCACTGAGCCAATACACCATCTGCCTGTGTCAGGCATGGTCTCCTCCTTCTACAGAAACCATGCACTGCTTAAAGGTGCAATGTGTGATACTGAGCCACCTGCTCCAAAGAAATAGGGGCCAACATTTCCCCTCTACTGGGCGGCTGTGGCTGCTCGGATTCGGCAAAGTAAAGCCCAGCGCCGGGAGTCACAGCTGGCTGGTGGAGTGATGGGTGAAAGCTGTGTAGGGGCAGAAACATAAAGTTAGCTGAGCAGGCGGGGAGTCAGGGCAGCTGTCCCCCGGGATCCGAGCAGGGTTTGCTCTGGCTGAATTCATGACATGCCCGTCTGTCTTCCAGAGCTGCTGCACGCTGTACTCCTGTCGAAGGTAACGGTGAGGACGAGGTGAGGACGGAGGTCATTTTTTCATTTCTGCTACTTTGGATTTAATCCAAAAAACTACAAAATGCACTCGGACTGTGGATATATGATTGACTGGCCCTCAGGGCAGTTCTACCCCGTCCTTTGTTCTCTGGACTGAGGAGCTATAATGAGTTACTACCGTCTCTCAAAGAACAAGTGGTATTACAAGACAGGACAGGCCGGGGCTGGTCGGTTAGCATGTTTATTTCAGTAGATAGTAGTCTCTTTGTATTTGACATAACGTCAACACTGTAACCTCTTCTTGTTATGTTGTTGCTAACCAGCAAAAGTGTTTTTAGCTTTCCTACTATGGCACACGGTGGTATTTTTTTGTTTTTTCTTATTGGGTCCTCCCAGGTGACCCAATAAGACTCACTGACAGATATGAATAATATGAGATGTGGGTTGAAAACATAATTAGAGCTGCAATCTACAAATTAATTACTTGATTCGTTGTTTGGTCTATGAAAAGTCAAAAAATTGTGAAAAATGTCACCACTTCCAAGAGCCCAAGATGACGTTTATAAATGTCCGACCAACACTCCAAAACCCAAAGGTATAGTTTACTACCAGAGAAGACTGATAGATCCAAAACAAAGCTCAAATCAGCATACATTTTTGGTATACTCGCTAAAATAATGACATGATTAATATATTACATTGAAAACAGTACAGTTGCCATAAAACCCAAACAATGAGCTGATAAATACTAAAAACAGCTTTGGGGAACCGCAGAGTTCGCTGACAATTCCCCGTGTGATCATAACTACTAAGTGACATCTTTCTCATCACTCATAGTCGTTTAATCTATATTGTCAACTTTAAATGAGTGCAGCTTTAAACATATTTGCTGAAAGAAAAGCTACGAGGAATTGAATCAAACAAACGCTAGCGACCACACTGATGTAAACACATCACAGACATTGCTGGCTCTTCTCTGTGAGATGGAGAAAAAAGTGAAGAACCTCCAAGTAAGATGTATAGAAGGCAGGATTAACCTGCAGAGGTGTACAGAATAATGCTCTCTTTGATGGATGCTCTGCATTACTTTTAACAGCTGATGCCCATGTTTCATACAGCGCTGAAAGAAATCTGTTCCTTATTCCCCATACAGTCACTGATGGATGCACCAGGTCTCCCATTGAGAGGTTCCTGGAATGTAATACAGAGTCATGTGATGAAACACTGAGACTTCACATTTGTTAGGTGACATGCTTTTTAAATCTAAACTGAAGGCTTCCAATTAGACATTTGCACAATCTTACATACAGTATATTGATTAAGCAATAAACAAAGAAAGAGATTTAAAACGAAACATCTTTTTAAAACAAAGTTTTATTAGAGTCGTCATATACACATACATGAAATGAAATCTGCATTTAACCCATCCCTAGCTAATTGGGGGCAGTGGGCAGCTGAGAAGCGCCCGGGGAGCAGTTAGGGGTTCAGTGTCTTGCTCAGGGACACTTCGGCACAGGACTCGTAGCAGCCAAGGATGGAAACGCTGACATTGAGGTTGCCGGACGACCCTCTCTGCCCCCTGGTATTTCTTTGTCCTTCTCTTCCTGGCTGCACCTCTTTGTTCTCCACTGTCCGCAGTGAACTGGGACAAAACTCATCTATCTTTAGAGCTTGATCATGTCCCGCTGTGCCCAGCCTGCCATTACAGGACATGCTTGAGGGGGGGGGGGGCGGCGCTGAATGTCCTGGACTGTGGTACCATGAGACTGCTCTAAGCCCAGAGCCATCTGGCTACGCTACATTTCCCAAAATCATAGTTGCACTTCTGCATTTCCCTCTGGTGCCTTATATTCGCTATGTTTGTCTTGTGCTTTTATTTCATCCCCTCTCTAACGGCGACATTTAGTGTAATAATATAAAGTTCACAGTTCTCTACCTTAATTTCTGCAAATGTCTGCTTTCCTGCTTCTCCCCTCTTCATTTAAGTGATCCAACGTATGCCTGTAAGGCTGAGAAACATTAGAAGACCATCTGGTATAAGATATTTTTTCCCGTGTTAGTGCTGCCTTCTGTCTTAAGAGCCTCTGCTCTCCTCCTCTCTGTGCCCGTCATCAATTTAAAAGGTCAATCTCAGAACCAGTTCCCACTAGAAATGAGCTGTAAAATGCTTTTATTAGTTTTGATGACAAGATAAGAGATCAATTTTTCTCACGGCCTCCGGCTGATGAGCTTTTAAAGTGGCTCTGCTGCTTACCTGGGCCCATAATTATAAAACCATCTGCCCGGTTCCCAAAAATGAAATGAGTTTGATCTCTTTTTCTATCTCCCTCCCCCGGTTCATTTCTCCTTCATTAGTTGTGATTCTGCCTCCGTATGTCTACATACTTTACAGAAAATGTCAGGAAGACAGCGGCTCCCAAGAACACTGTAGCTGTTGGTGAATAGCAGCTGGATGATGTCCATGTTCCAAGTTACTCTTACAGGGATTAAGTTGAATTTATGTTTTCAAAACATACACATCTGGGTGCTGTTGATTATAGTGCACAAGGTTATCCAACTATGGGATGAATTGTTTTTGGAAGGAAGTCAGTAACTACACCTGTAGCTGTTGATGACAGTTTGGAAGCAAACCATGTTAAATATTTTAGTAAAGCTGCATCACATCAGTTTGTTGGCTATGGTTTAGGAAGCAGCTAAATTGCTATAATTAACAGTTAAATGTGTGAGTTCTGTTTGTATTAGACTTCAATGTAGCAAAGAACGTTTTAAAACTATTTCAGCTGTGATTTACAAGCGGTTATTTTTTTTCAAAAACTAGTCTTGGACAAGCTGCTCCCGAGATAAAAGCTTCAGCGCTGAGATATATTTAGAACATTGTGTTTTGGCACTCTTTGAATATGTGCTTGAATAAGATACAGCAAAAAATAATGATGAAACTTAAAGCCCTCCAAATCTTGGTTTTAAATCTTTTCAAGACATGTGACCTCACTTTTTTAAATCCTTCATTCATTTCTAAATCTCTAAACTACAATATCTTACAATATCAGTTTAATTAATTTGCTTAAAGAACACCAAACGGTCTACTCACTGTATGCTCCGTTTCTTTACAGACAATCCTTCTGAAGAGACGCTATAACAGTCAAAGATGATGCAGTACAAGGCAGCTCTTTGTAATAACGCTATGATAAAACATTCTTATTGCAATTAAATGGAAATGGTAGTTTGAGTTTTGTCAGTCTACTGTATACATAAACAATTATAGGCTTATTGGTTTAGTGCATTAAAACGCAGCACATTATGCGACTTGTTTTGGTATGCCAACATTATTAAGCAAGCATGATAACCAATTTACTTTACTATAATTTATGAATAGCTTGATGATATGAATCCATGTAAATGAAAAAAAAAAACTAAAAACATTTGTATTACTTGTTCTTTTAAGAACCTCTGAAACTAAACCCCCCACCTTGTTTCTGATCTGAACAGAACATTCCTGAAAGCACTAAATTTGACATTGACTAAAATTGGTTTGTTACAAACTGAAGTTTGGAAAACTCACTGGTACACTTCTGCCTTTCGCAGCATGACGACACACTATCATTAGCACACGGAGCAGGGCGTAACATCACAGACGTGAAGTGCAGGTGGACTATTTCAGACCACCACATCAATCACTAAAACAAGCCACTGTATAGACGGACATGTCGGACGATCCGCTGATGGATGGCTGGACAGGAAGACAGGAAGGCGAACGATGGCAGGCAGGCCAGATGGGTCCTTTATGAACAAGATTTACTATGAAATATCTTGAATATATCATGGGAAAAGTCATGTGTCGTTGCTGGCTGAACAGAAGAGTGATAACCATCAGACAAACTGCATGATACCGGTACAACATACTGCCTTCAGGTACACAGAGACGCTCCATCCTGACTTGTAGTCAACTTATTATTAATGGACAAGCCAGATCAGGAGATGAGTACAGTGAATGCACCTACAGGTGAAGCACACAGTCTGCTCATCTATAAACCATGGAGAAGATGCCCATTATCTACTATATCCATTTTACTATCTATACTGCAGTGCTCTTTTGCACTGCAGTTTTATCTTGTGATGGTGTATGCAAAGCAACAAACATAATATTCATAATTCATAATTAATAACCCTTACTCATCAATTTCCCCTCTTGTGAGCAGCAGCAGCAGGCACAGTTTGACTCTGCTTCAATCGTTTATCATGATTGATTTGGTGCACAGGTCCACTCTCAATCCTTTTTAAATAGAGGAATTTAAGGTTTTTCACGGACAACAGGCACACACGGTCTCCATCACAGCTGTGTTCGATGGATGCAGTGGGAATTGTTGTATACAGAAGATTTATATCCAGGTGTTTTTTTTTTTTTTAACCTTATGATTCAGGTCTGATCATCTTGGTTGATCAGGATCAAACTTTGAGGTTTTAGTTCAGATTTTGGGTAGAAACCCTGTCAAAGTCCAGCTGTAAGTTGCAGCAGCACCCTGCTGGGCTCAGATCAGATCAGTTTGTTTCATCTCAGTGTCAAACCTTTTCTTTTAAACATGCTCCAAGACTTTTATTCACTTTAAAACACACTGCCAGTAACAACACAAGACCACATACTGAAATATAAATAGTTTATATTTGAGAAAATATCATGATAAATATTTCACATGCCTATAATTCCCATATGTAATGTCATTAGTGTATACTGTCAGATACCACTACATTTGATGGTAACCGTCATACTGTTACATGACATTTAACTGATTCTTTAAAATACTTTAAAAGGCAACAAGTACTTCTTGGTTGTACTTTTGGTTTATCAGATCTTGTAATACATTACCTGAAGAAGCCTCATATTAAAACTTTAACTAAAATTCACATAAATCCTTTCATGGACTGCTTTGTGTAAGAACTTATCATTTGTCATTTTTTTCATGTTACATAAAATATATATCTTGCATCCGGTGAGGTCTCTCCCTCCTCAGAAATGACAAACCTATTTCTTATCAGTGTTGCAGTGGTAAGGCAACATGTACGTTTATCATAGTGGGAGTTTGGTGGAGGGATTATCACAACCAGGCAGTGTGTGTGCTAGTCTGTCCTATTGCCCTTGAGAAGGAAAGGCCACAGGGAGCCCACATGTTACACTAAATCCTTTGAGGGAGCCTTTCTGAGCTGACTGAGAGAGACAATATAAAGATACACATCTGGTGATAAAAGCATATTGAATACAGAAATAATGCAATTCCAATGCAACTGTGGTATGCTGGGTATATGAGATAACACACACATACATATTTCAATATGGCAGCTTACAGATGTAATGTAAGATAGTTGAAATTGAAGAATGGACATATACCCACATGGAGGGAATTACACAATGGAAGGTCACAGAACAAAAAAAAAAGCTGAAAGCTTGCAGTATTACCCGGTCATCAGAAAAGTTGATCAGCAACCTGGACAGTTCTGTAAATGTCATTTTGACTAATCCCAAAAATAGTAACAGCACAAGCAGAAGTATTGCTATGTACACGTACACATACATTCATACACAAACACAGAAGGAAATGCTTCTCTTTTTAGCTTTTGTTCGATTCTCCTCTGGCCTGTGGTCTTATAATGCCTTACAATGATTGATAATAAAACTTTCTACAAGATGATCAACCTTAAAGCAATAGTTGGACATTTTGAGAAATAGGCTTATATTCTATTTTTTTTATCCACGTCCTTAATGAAAGTTAGACAAGAAGTCTGATATTACTCTATGTAGCAAAAGCCAGCACTCAATTATCTTAACTTAGCATAATGACAGGAAACAGCTAGCCTGGCTCTGTCTAACACTTACAAGTCTTACAGCATACCAGCACCTCCCAACATGACCATTATCTGGGCCGGAACCAGTAACTTCCTGGAGGTGTTATGAGCAGTGCCAAGCTAGCTGTTTTCCCATTTCCAGACCGTATGCTAAGCTAAGCTACCGGGCTGATGGCTGTAGCTTCATATTCAGAGTACAGACATGAGAGTGATACTCTCATGTCTACTTTGTGCAAAAAAGCCAAAAAGTGCAACTCCCAAAATGCCAAACTATTGCTTGATTACAATGACAGATAATTAAAAAAAAAATGCACGTAATATCATAGCTGAGGTGACATATGACACTGAGTCACTTTTATATTTAAAATGATCTTATGCATTGTCAGATTATGAAAAAGTAATTCAGAATTTCTTATCAAAATTCTCCATCTAGTATATATTTCCTACATGCTGACCCTGAGCTGAGGATAGTACTGAAATGTACATTCTGCTACCTTTACTAATGTTATCTTATGGCTGAGGGAGGCGTACTGGCAGGTAGGAGGAGGTTGTCTGTACGATGCAAACCATGACCATTGCAGTGTGAAATTTAAACAGTTTACTGGGAAGAAACTACAAACAGACGGGTTTAGATTAACAGACGGACACAAACTGGCTGCTGAATTCAGAATGTGAGCAAAAGACTTAATAAGCAGGTATAGCAGCTCTACTACTTCATTAAATCATGCCATGGGGGAACTAAAAAGAAACCTGCGCTGACTACTGATCAGATGCTGGCACTGAATTTTGTCATCGTGCATCGATAGAAGACTATACATGCGATGAAAGGGAACCTAAATAATCTCATCAAAAATAATTTGGGGGCAAGGCAAGGTCAGAAAAAGGGGAATGGTATGTTTTCTTTTGGCTGAGGGGAGGGTAGAGAGTGATATTTTACTTTTTCACCCGGGATTCATATTTTATTTTAGCCCTCCCTTGATATAGTTAATCATTACATAAACAGCTAGATCTGTTATGCAAGTCAGTCACTGTGTGGGTCATACAATGGGTAATAAGAGATATAACTGATCTTATACATAAGTCTGATCTAATATATACAGTATATATATATATATATATATATATATTTTTTATTTTTTTTTTTTGGAATATGGGGTGGGTTAAAGATATTACAGCTCAAGTCCCTCAGAGCTGCCTCCAGGGCCCAAGTCACCCAATGGGAGAGGTAACAAGTTATTTACTACTAGCCTTTTAAAAAAAATAGAGAGGGACTCAATAAATTTGTCAATTTCCAGTCGCACTTCTAATGTGTGCATTGGTGGCTACAGTATAATATCATAAATATTTAAAGTATTAAAGTGAGTAGGATTTAGTGGCCTCTAGCAGTGAGGTCGCAGATCGCAAGTAACTGGACATCAGGTCACTCACCCTTCCCTTTCCAAGCGTGTCGGCGAACTACGGTGGCCTTCAGGTAATGTAAACATGTGAAAGTCCCTCTCTAGAGCCAGGGCTTGGTTTGTCCGTTCTGGGCTACTCTAGAAACACGGCGGTGCAACATGGCGTACTCCGTGATGGGACCCGCTCCCTTTGTAGATATGACGGGCTCATTCTATAAGCTAACACACAGTTGATTCTTAGTGCCAGGGGATTATACACTTTAGAAAACATAGTTGTGAATATTATATTCCATTTCTGCTAAAAGATCCCCCTAGATTCTACACAGTGCTCCTTTAATTTAGGGTAAACAATTAAACAAGTTGTACCGGTTTACTATTGTTCAAATATTTTGAAATATTGGGGGGAGGGTGCTTTTTCTTTTTTTCATTCAAAGGGAGGGTCAAAAGGAAATATTAATAATGAAGGGGAGGGTCTTCCTTTAAAAAAATGTAATATAAGATTTTACCCCACACCAATCTCCAAACCAATTTCTTTAAGCATGAAATTAAGTCTCGCTTGGTTACATTTCATTTCCAAGTATTGCTCGCTTTAGAGTCAGAGAACTGCAGTGGGTATTAAATGTCTTCAATAAGCGATCAAGGTAAAACACACTGTTATATTCCTGCTGATTATGTTAATTAATGTAATGTTAATTATCCAGAATGCTTACGGGTAATTATTTCACTGTCTCAAAGAACAAGAGCGCTTTTTGGAAGAGCAAAAAAGACATGACAGAATGAGTAGATAGAGAGGTAACAATGACAAGTAATGGGACGAAGACTATGTGATATAAACGACAATGCCACAAATATTCAGTAATACTGGTACATTACATTACATATTTTGATCTGAAGTCTGACATGTTCTTTGGTGTCTACAAAATATTTTGTGACTGAGGTGCAGTGCAAAGCATTGCAGCATGGCCACATGTTTTCACTATTTTCCTTATACTGTTTTCATATCCTGTGAAAGACCTGCATGGCTTCTCAATTAAACCACTAAGCAGAGTCATAACACACAGATTGATGTCCTGTGTATTTACAATTACTTGGTGTACGTGCTGTGGCCTTGGCTTGGTGCAAAAATCTATTTTGGCTGCACAAACACACCAGCAAGTATGCCGCACCCAAACACATACACACTATGTATCATGAGAACAGTTCAGTGAAGTGTGTAGTGTGAACTGGGAGCCTCATCAGTCAAGCAGGAGATTCCAGTGCAGGGCTACCGGTGCAGGACTGGTTGCTGCAGCTGCCAGTACAACAGCACCGATCTGCTGTCAGTGAGCTGCCAATGTGAGTAATGTTACAGTTTCCATGTGCAGTACCCTTCAGGATCCAAGTAATGTAACAGAGAACAAATAAATAAATAGTATAAAATGCTAAAAATGCTCCAAAGTGCTGCCTTGTCTTAAAAAGTTAAAGGCAAAGGTGTGGTTATTAGTGCTTGACTGAAAATGCTAACTAGTTTGATCAAGGCTAAAACGGTTTGCTTCATTGCACTTGAAGGTAAATCATTTGGGTCTGATGATCCCATATATGTACACTGTATATATCAACGTTGGTTTTGCCTGTGTTCTTGAAGCTAAATGTCTCCTATGATAAATGAATCAACTTAGACTCATTGAAATTTACACACAGGCCCTGGGTTCCTACGTTGCCCAAAGCTACAGCCATGTTCAACCTAGTTTGACCCGTGTGTCTTGGCTGTATAAAAGGACCTGCAGCAGGATGACCACGTCAATTATGATCTGAACTGACCCGCAAACCCAAAACTGAGACGGGCTTTCGTTCATCACGAAGTAGGTGGTCTTGAAGACGTCCCCGGCCGTCCACAGCAGCACCATCTTCACACTGGAGCAATGGGGACACAGAGAGGTGAAGGTGTGAGGACAGGGAGAATTAAGCAGTTTTCTCTCAAAGGATTCATTTGACATTTGGGAAAGATGCTTAGCATAAAGACTGGAAACAGCCGACCTGGCTTTGTCCAAAGGTAACAAACTGCACAACTGCACAACCCCCCCCCCCCCCC
>NW_022280032.1:17970225-18000799 GCF_004355925.1 Anarrhichthys ocellatus
AAAGACCACCCGCGGTTGGCCACAAAAAAAATATAGCTACCCCCCTCCCCCCCCCCCCCCCCCCCCCCCCCCCAAACTGTAGAAACGCCAATGACGTTAGTGGTGCCAGCCAGAAATAGTGCAGCACATAAACCCCCAATAAATCACAACGTGTTGTTTGTACACTTTGGTTTTAGTGGATTAAACAAAGAAGATATAACTTGTAAGTGAGATACATGGTGGGTAGATTTTATTATAGCTCAACAGACTGCTTGCTACAGCTACATACTTACTGTTCATCAACATGAGAGTGGTATCTGCCTTCTTATTTAACTCTCAGTAAAAAGCTAATTTCCCAAAATCCCAAAATTTTTCTTTTCCAAAGCATTCTTCCTGCTATGGACGTTCATCAAAAGAAGTGCGGTAAAAGTTAAATAACAGCCAAACATAAGTTGCTCCCTTTGCACATTTGACAGATTTTTAAAAGCATCTTCCTTTAGTTCCAACCGTATAAAAAAACATCGAGGATGCAGTAAAGAAAATAAAATCAATGAACAGGGTGAAGTTTGGCCTATGTCTGAGAGACATAGAGGCTGAGAAGAAAAACCTTGAAGAAGACACTAATCTTCTGCTGTGCCAGCAGCCTGATGACAACACAATACCCTCAGGGAGTCCTCTGAAACTTTATCTCTGCTTCTTGCACTCCTCCACTCATCACTTTCTGTCTTGTTTTCATCCTTCATCAGTTTTTTCCCCCCTGTGCTACAATCCCCCCCCCCCCCCCACAACCTTTTGTGTTGCCATCTTGAGTCATTTACCGCCATGTTTCTCTAACTCTTCTGCCTGATTCATACTCCTGCGGCTGTGGCGCTGTGCACATATACGTGTTCAATGCGGGAACCTCTCTTTGATTTATGTGATTCAATAGTTCCACATAAGTTTGACCCAACGCAATTCCATTGCTGGAAAAAAAATGATGGAAGAATTGGACAATGAAGAGAAGCTCCTGTGCCTACAATTAATAAGGGTGTTGTTTTTGAAAACTAACCTCCCGGCTCTGATCTCCAGTCAAACCTCTGCAGCGTCATGTAGTCACATTTTTTTCAGGAGGTGCTGCTCTGCGCAAGCTTTTCCACAGAATTATAAATCAGGCATTACCCTTCACAGTCTCTGCCCTCACTCCGACTCTACTCTGTGCTCCCTCCTCCATTCTTGCTCTCTGGACAGCAAAGTCCCATAAGGATGAATGTTAGGGCTGAATGGGCCTGGGGACGGAGCAGGACCATCAGTCATCAATGTGACTTAATGTAAGGGTCAGAGAGGGGCGAGGGAGAAAGGAGACGGAGAGCCTGCAAAGGACAGCATTTATCTAGCATGCAGTAAGAGAGACAGCACGAAGACAAAAAAACCACCAGAGACAAAGAGAGGGACCTCTATGAATGGGGACGCGATCTCTGTGTATGTGCGTATGGGGGTAGAGGCAGACTAATGACTTTGGGGACAGCTTGCCCAGTACTGTCCTTGAGCTCTCCTTGCAGAGTCATGTCAAACCCCTAACTCTCCCCGGGCTGCCTCCAGGCCCCGATGAGGAACCGAAACATTTGCTCAAACAATACCTCCCTGGCATGCAACCGAGGACATCATTATTCAACAAATCTGTGAATGTATTAAATCTAGACACCGCATGTGGTATCGCAATGTGATTGACAACCCAGACTTACTCCGGCTGCAAACTGTGCTGGAGAGCTACAGGAGGTGAAATAAAAAATATTTTTTTTGCTAAGAAATCTGTATTTATATCCTTGGTGTGTTTACTTATTTTGTCAAAAAATGTAATTACCAAAATGAAGAAATTTAAGTTGTATTTGTATTCATTTTGGTTCAGACTGACAATGTCCGTGGTAATTTAATTGGACCAGTATCTGTGTGGGCGGATACTAAAAATAGTTTGTATCAGTTTGACACTATTACTATTATGCGTGCGCATGCCGCTATCTTGCATCCGTTTGGTTGTGTACATAGTCAGAGATTGAACGCAAGTATTTGAGCACTCCATACACTACTCTGTGACTCTGTGCAGTATTACTCCATGTTATGATTCAATATGGTAACATACAGAGTGATGAGATTACTCATTGCTGTGAGTTTTGACAAGTCATTTGCACAACTGGACCCATGGTGCTTTTAATAAATCATACCCACAAGGCTTTACAACAAACTTTTCCAGCTAGGTTTCCAGCAGTCTCTGGGTCTCTGGGTCTTGGACTTCTTACAGTGCAGAACACAGGTCGTCAAAGTCAACAATAGACTTTCAAACTCCTTTACATCAGCTGTCATCTCTCCATTTCTCTATCATTATACACCAATGACTGAAGTTACCTAAGTTTGCTGATTATGCAACTCTGGTGGGGCTGGTTTCCTAAAATGATGACACAGCTTACAGGAACGAGCTCTCTCGGTCAACTGAAATAAAGAACTTGTAGTGGACTTCCGTAAAACCAGGGAGAGCTACCGCTGGTCATAAACAACCAGGTGGTAGAGAAGGTGGACTATTTCAAATTCCTCTGGACTACAATCTCTTCCTCTCTGAAATGGGAAGACAACATCACCATCATACAGAAGAAAAGCTCACCAGCTAAAAAAATGCGTTGTGTCAAAGGTTGAAATGTTATAGTTCTAGAGAGCAGTAATAGAAAGCGTGGTCCCCTTCTCAATAACTGTATGATATGGCAATGTCTACAGCCAAGGAGATAAAAACTGATGGACAGCATCCTGCACAGAGGTTAAAAAATGATTAACTCACACCCCGTAAACCCTCTATTCAGTCTTTAACCATCGGATAAAAGATACGCAGTATAAAGACAACATGTCTTTTTCACAATAGTACTTATCCTTAGCAATCAACATCCTAAATCCTTCATCGGTTATATGAAGCACATGCACTTGTCACTTGGCATGAGTCATCTGGTTGCAGTATTGCATCTATTGTACAGTTACTGTATTGTGATTTTAGCAGTGTGTTTTTGTTGTGTGAGCTTTGTGATTATGTTTTGTTCCTAATCAACTGTGGTTGATAAGGAAATAAATGATTGAATTTTGAAATACAGCTAATGCTAGCGGGATCCCCTGCTTTGTAAGCAGGACGAAAACATCAGAGTGTGCAGGAGCTGCCAGATAGAACAAACAAAAAGTTACATCAAGTGGGAATCAGCGCTAATGTTGCTAGCAAGCTATGCTAACTAGCTTGGACCCTGTTGACAAAAAACAATATCATCTGCTTTTGAGCACACCAAAACTTAAAAAATAAAAAATTATATATATATATATATATATATATTCTTCCTCTTTCAAATGAAAAGTTGAATTGATAAGCATGATAACGCACCCTTGATCAGTGTTCTTTCCGCTACATTTGACTTGGCGGGGATGACCAGTAGCTTATGGAGGCTTATGTTAGCTCATGTTAGCAAACTTATAATGCTGTATAACACTTTGTTTTATTACTTACCCTTATCTAGCCAACAAGACAAAGCCAATCTGCTTCTGTCAACACATCGCTTCTTCGCTCTTCCGTCCTCCCACCTCCAATTTAACCACCTCAGGCGTTAGCAAGAATCAGGCTATTTCCACCTCGCCAAAGGTTGACCAAGGAGCGCTTGTTTAGAGCACATCTGAGTGTCACTGATGTCTTCTGCTCTCCTAACAATTTAAACCTTCAGTGCAAACACTCCAAGGTTTCATTGAATTGCTTCAAAAATAGGTGTGCTAAAGAATTTAAAATCGTTATGCTTTTAGTTCTTTCTCTCTAAGCTGCCGGCATCCCTCAGGGGAAATACTTGCTTTATGTTCCACTGAGGTTTTTTGTTCCTCAGAGAGTACCCTTCGCTGAAATTTGGATTTCTTGTTTTATCTCTCTCCTCATATTTTCCTTTTACTGCGCCACTTTCTTCTGTTCTCCGTTGTCCCGCTCAACTGTCACCTTTACTTTTATTGCCTCTGTCATTGCCTTTACTCCGCTCCTCTCTTCTCTGTAAAAGGGAAGAAAGTCAGTGACTTTTATCAGCTTCAACTGCACACCATGATAAAGTCAAATAATGAAGTTGCATATTACGGCACAGTGCGCTGTAGCTTGTTGGCACAAATCCTCCTCTAAACAGCTTGTGAAGAACATTACATTTAAAACAATGGAATTAAGAATAATGCTGTAGTTTTTTTGATCAAAATTCATGTTACTGTTTGAATGAAAACATTAGTATACGATTTATAATGGTCTGTTGAAATTCAAAATCGACAGCGTACAAGCGCAATAAGCCATGCCTTGCACTCTAGAGGGGAATGTTGATGTCTGTCTCACATGAGTAAATTATCAGTCAGTAAATTATGCAACTGTTGTCTTCACTTACACAAAATGGAGAAAATGATTGAGCCGTACTGAACGGATAAACGTGACACGAAACCAACCGGTAATGTGAGGAAGCATCTTGCGTTCCTCCCCATAGATGGATAAAGGTGATGCTTAAAAATTTGCCACTGAAGTGAGGCAGTGCAGCAGAAGTTTAATTTAGCTGAACTCTGAGTTAAAAATCAGTGCAGAGCTTTATTGGCTCGCACAAGAGAGCACAGACACTCTCCTCATTGGAAATAATGGCTTTTCTCTATGTTACGTCGAACATGTGCCTTTAGTGTGGGATCTCTGTTCAAGCTTTAGTTCTTTTTGACTAGACTTTCTGAACAAAACAAAGAAGTTGAGTCCTATAGAAAATATACGTCTGGGACAGGAAGTGAGTAAAGATGGCATGGCTACCCTATTAAACATATTAATCATGTTTCCAAATAATGTGCACTATACAACCATATGGATATCAGTCGTAGAAGAGTTAGATGGCGTGCACATGCATCTGATTAGAGCTGCAAATCAGTGAATAATGTTGAAGAGGAGGACAAAGAAGCAGAAAAAGAGAAATGATTTATTGACAGAGAGAAGTATTTATTGGTTTTCTACCATATAAAAACGCAGCTTCAAATTCTCACATCTTCTATATCCTCTCAGCCTCTGCCTAACCTTCCCCTCCCCTCTTTCGCCCTCCCTCATACTCCCGAATTCTCTGTTCCCCGTTGGCTAATTTCTTTGCTCAAGAGACGGCAAACACCATTAACGAGGCTGAGTCATTAGCAATGTAATTAAGCAGGGCGGGTCATCTGTACAAAAGCAGTCTATGCAGCAGTGCAGCAGAATAGAGACAAAATGCCAGTTTGAGGTCATTCATCTCGGGCAGGAACACACACACACACACACACACACACACACACACACACTTCTCACATTTTACAAACTCTGTCTGTTTGTCATGCTAGTCTCATGTTGCTCCATCTGGCCGAGATACCGTTAACTGTGGGACTTGTGCCTCAGTTGACAGGTGATGAAAGACACACAGAACAAACACTTGAACTTGGTCTCGAGCGAGGCTTTGAGTGTCCACAGGGAGGAGGAGTTATTATGGTATTGATTTAGAAATATTGACTGACTGACTGACTACCTCAGTGTCTCACACTCTCTCACACACACACACACACACACACACACACACACACACACACACACACACACACACACACACACACACACACACACACACACACACACACACACACAAATCAACCAGCTTGTGTGCCAGTTTGCTTTAACTTGCACCAAGACCCATTGAAATGCAGCTAAACAGAAAATGCAACCCATGGACTTGCTCATTTGCTTCATGTTCTCACCAAAGCACACACACAGACACACACACACACACACACACACACACACACACACACACACTGATGCACTCACACTGACTCATTTCAGCTCAGCCTGGACAAGTCTCTCATCGATTACTACGGACCTGACGCCTTCATCTGAGCAAGTGGCAGGAGATGAGAGAGGAAAGGGTGAAATGGTGTGCTGAGCACTACAAGGATGAAAAGAAAAAGAAGGGAGCTCGGAGATAGATGGATGTGGGAGGATAGAGGTATAAAGGAAAATTATGAGAGATGGATGACAATGTATCCGGAGAGGGGGACGATAAATCTAGAGAGGGGTGAGAAACGAAGCCACCCGGATAGTTGGAGAGTGACTGGACAGGGAAGAGTGATGGAGGAAGCGAGAGGGGGGTCTGATTGCATGCTGGGATGACTGTCCTGTATGCGAGCCAGGCAGCAATTGTGCTGTCAGGCCAGCTATTAGCTCCTCTAAGCGGCTGGAGCGGACAAGTGGAACACTACTACAGGAAGCAGGGCTGAGTGACATTTGGAAAGAAGGACAGAGAAAGGAGAGGGAGAGAATTAAAAGGACATGAGCGTGGTTCGTGCATTTTAGTGATTTCACGGCCCAAATATTAGCAAAGTTGCCTGATCTTTAAATGTCAATCTGCGAAACAGCATTTTGTGGCAGGTCTAAAATAACTATAAAGCTCATCCAATTGTAAATCAGTGCTAAAATGTCTTTACAACTGTTGTAAAGTCTATCTATTCACCTGATGCCCATGTTTGGAATTGTCCAATTCTGCACACATTGGCTTTATTTTAGTTAGAGACGGGACGCAAACTGCATTCTTTAGTGAGAAACAACATGCTGTGCACCAATCCACCATGCCATTCCTTTGAACCTTTGCTTTTTGCCTCACAACATGACAAAGACACTAGATTCTGTCCTGTCACCAATTATTGGATCTGCAGGAAATCATGAGCTGTAGAATAGAACTGTCCAATACTCCATCAGGTAATATATGCAGAGGAAACATTCAACTTCCTCAATCTAACGTGATGAAGTGATACAACTATTAGCTGATCGATAAGACAGAAAATGAATGCATGAGAATTTTAATCATCAGTTATTCAGTGAAGTCATTTTGTTCAAGCAAAAGCACCACATTTGATTCGGTTTGCTCTACTCTATGTCCAAATTGCTCACTGTTCTCACCTCCCTAACCCCGTGTTGGTCGTGCTGGTTTATGCTCTTAGATGCTTGTTTAAAAAAGCAGATGCACTTATGACTTCTGGTGACTAGTAGTTCTCTTGAATACCGATGTTGAATACACTTATTGTAGTCGCTTTGGATAAAAGCGTCTGCTAAATGACTGTAATGTAATGTAATGTAATATTGGGATGAAGGAATTGAGGAAAGCCCAACTGGCTGAAAGTTTCTTGCAGGCACACAGTGGACAGCTAGCATCTTTCTGCACCCATGCAAATACGTTTGTATCTACATATGTACATTTTAAGACTGCAGTCCAGAGTACAAACGGGAAGGTGACCATGTAGTTAATGACATAGCTGCCATGCAAAGTCTACAGAAACGATGTTGACTAAAGTCTACAACTGTAAAATCATTCAAAAGAACCACATTTCCATTTAAGGCTGAGACACACTGGGTGCACCGGTTTGTTGCCTTAACACTAACACTGACGCTGGAATGACAATGGTAGATTTGTCTGCAATTTGTGGTGAATTTCTCATGGTTGAAAACGTATTGTGACCAAAAGTATGTCATTTTTCAGTACTGTTGTGAAGTTAAGAAAGATCACAAAGTAAGCCCAGTGCAGGCACAACACTTTCAGTGGGAATCTATGTGAGACTGTGAGACAGTCCTTGCTTGAACATATTGATACACAAGTTCATGGAAAGAGACACACTGGGGCTGCAAGGGACGTTTACAGTTTCAAAGAGCTCCAATCATCTTTTCCATCTCTTTTTTTTAGTGTAATCATGTATGTGCATTTGCATGATGTGTGTGTCCATGCCTGCGTATCTTTGTATACACATGTGTGGGCCCACATATAAGGGTGGGTGAGGTGATTTATCAGCAGGGCTGTAGCTCTCCCTGAGGGGGAGAGGGAGGGGGGGGGCAAGATAGAGAGACGAAAATCAAAAGGGTCCAACGGGAAAGAAGCCGAGCTGCTCTTAACCCACTGACTATGAATTATGCATGTTGATCGATCGCCCACCAGCAAACAATGAAAAGTTCCCAACCTGCCAGAAAGAGATGGATTCTACTTTACCAAACGAATCGGAGGTGAGCCGAGGGGAAGAAAGAGTGTGAGACAGAGTTTGCTGAGGGATATTTTTGGAATTTTTTTTTTCGGAGAATGTAAACAAGCCCGAATAGATGAGATGGCTTTTTCGATTTGTCGTAGCTTTGTTTCAGAAAAACATGAAAGCACATTCTGCAAGGCTACAGCCTCTTCTAAAATGTATTTGAATAAGCGGGAGGAAATTCACTCACTTATGATACATTTTTAAATCCTGACAGGAACATTTTAAGCAGAGTCCTTCAGTGTGCAAAGCTATGATGAAAAAACGCTGCCATTATAGAATTATGCAATAGGTATGTAATTGATGAAATGTAATTTATTAGAGAAATCAAACAGTGAAGAAGATGAGTGATTAAACATAGATGTACCGATAAAGAGACACAAGGAATCCCTCATTCTTTTCAGATGAAAGGAAAGAGCAAGAAACCCAGAAACCCCATTACTCACATTATTGGCTCACATTTTGATGTGTAATCATAAAAAGGTCTGAAGTTTATGGGACAATCATGATGTTGGCGCTTCATGTCTAAATAGTACAGATGTCTTTGATGCTGAGGAAGATCTCTGTCCAAAATGTTGGAAGTCAGAATGTTCAGAGCGTTTCTACTGCCTGACATTGGTAACAAGTTCAAGACTATGGTACCATGTAACTTTTATGTCTCCATTATTAAAGAATATAGAAGGTTTTTTATCTGCATCTTGATGTGGATATGTTATCACAATTGAAGTGCCCTAAAGCCCATGAGATCAGACGGTCCTGGGGAGCTTTCCGGTGTGAATGTATAATCATTACTGAATGAATGAACTTCTTTGCACATTTAGCCCCCCCGGCTTATTCCCACTATTGTTTTCCATTTCCTCACATTGTTTCAAATACCCAGAGTATGACATGGTGTTTCATTCAAAAGATCAAGTTGCTTCCAGTTGTTCATTATACACCGACTTCACAGAGATACCGCAGGTTCTCATCTGACAACGTTTAGCTGTTGAGTTATGTTGTCACCTGTTTGGCCTGTTTATACAAATGGGTTTTTGTGCGCGAGTGATTGCTCAGCACTCTCTGCTCGGCTGCCAGGGGAGTCCGCCTGTTCTTCTCTTCCCCCTCATTAAACCTTTATCTATTTCGTCTCCTTTCCAGTTCTCCTATCCCAATTCTGCACCAAAGCCGCCAACTTTTCCAATGTCACTCAGTGACAGTGGAGGGGACACTGATGGTGGCAGCCCGTCTGTCCCGATGACTGAACAAGTATGCTATGCTGAGAAATGCAGAACTGCTTTCCTTCTCAACGGATCTGTATCTTTGTTAGTTTCCTTTCCCGACAGTTCCTCTGCACTGTGTCTCTCTCAATTCAATTTACTGCATTTTACTGTCACGAATGAGATGTCCAACTACCAACATTCGGTCCATGAAGAGAATAGAATACATACATGAACACTTGTCGTATTATTGGGTGCAGCTGCACATTCAGCTCCCATTCCCTCTCCACGTCACTCTGTCCCTCTCACGCCATCCCAGCTAGCAGCTTGCTCTCAGTTCTGAGTCACACCCTTCAAGCGTTAATGGTGGTGCTATTACTGTGTCTCTTCGATGGCAGCCAAATGATGGTTTCACATTTATCTTACCTCGAGGCCATTTCGGACAAAGGGCCAGTACCTTTACGGTTTGGCCCTGAGGGATATCGTGCAGAAACTGTAATGACCTCTCAGCACTTTGTGACCTGTGAACCAGAGCTGTGTGTCCCAAAAGGGAGCATGTCTGGGAGGTGTGGGTCAGGACGCTGGCTGCATATGTGGTACATGTGCACAGTGTTCTAGATATGGCATCAATGGGTGGAAGAAGATGTGATTAAAGAATATATCTCGATGTATATGTACTATCAAATTAAGCGTGTTCTCCCACCACTGATTTTGCGATCATTCCCAGCTAAACTACTTGTGAACCAGACGCTGGCACCACTTCCTCTATTGCCACTTTGGCACTTTGGTGCCATGATAGAGAGATGCTCCGAGGTGCACGTTGATTAATAAGAGAAGTAATATAAGTACTTGCCTAACTGGCAACTCAGAGTTGACTTAGAAAATGAAGATTATTACAGCGCTAGACAACAGCATGTGATAACTTGTTTGCGTGTGTCAGAATATCTGATAATATAAAAAACATTCATGTGCTTTGTTCTGGTTTGCTGTAAATAATATAAACATTAGATTAGCTGATCAACAACAAATAACTAACATTTTTCAAATAACGGTAAAATCTTTTAAATTATGATCAGAGCAAAACTGTCAGACATTCAATGTGTTCAACTCTTGCAGTGTAAGGATTTGTTCCTTTTCTGTTTTGTATCATTGTAAATTGTAGCACAAAAAATCTCCAAAAATCTGAAATTTAAAAGGTAATAATACTATCGTGCAGCTCTATTTTGTATATAAAATGTGTGTTTATATGTGGTATCTCATTGAACATCCTGAATATATCTGTGACTGTGCATATAAAAGAAGCCAAGTCTTTACAGGAGCTGATAACAGGAAGTATGATGGAAATACAGCAGAAAGATTTTATCATTTTAAATACAATTTGACAAGATCACTGGATTTTCTCTATCAACCCGACCACTTCCATCACCGACAATAGTGCATGTTTTCTTTTCACAGTTACAGGGACAACTAGAGTTCATTCAGGGATTGGCTCTTCAATTGTATTTTGTGTTTCTCTCTCTGAGATATGTGCGTGTATGCATGGCATGAGAGCGTACATGCATTGCGTGCCTACATTGCATATTGCGTAAGCAGAGCACATATAATAGTGTTTGCTAGGGCATAGTTAACACGATCAAAGCCATTGCATTGGTCCGTGCAGTAGCTCTCACTGTTAAATTAAGCCCTCTACTTTCCTGGGGCAAGACGAGACAGTGTTTTGAGAACTCACATGTTCTTTTGTTTCTACAGTACGTGGTTGAGATTTGGAGAGGAGCAATTTAGGGTGTTTTTGCTGTGTCTAGCCTTTTGGTTGTATTTGTGTGAAGGAATTTATGGATGCGTTATTCTTATTTGTGGAGAAAACAAATAAAGTAAGGCATCATGCAATTTTGAGTGCATTTGCAAACACATTTATACACACAATCCTTCCAATAGAATAGTGTATTCTTCTCCATAATGGCAATGAATTTCGTTAAATGTCAAGAACTCGGGACACATCTGAAGCAGAGCTGCGTAAAGCCCATAAACCCACTGGCAACAGCCATTATTTTCTATGTAAAGCTGGGGCCAAGATTAGTTGAAGAAAAAATATATTTTCATTATCAATGTATGCTGCTGTTGTGAAAATGAATAAATACGAATAAGAAAAGCAGAACTATACAATTAGTCACACAAAACAGAAAGTCACAAAAGTATATTAAACCATGGAAGAACTGTAGGACAGCTGTTTTTCAGCAGTTGCGTGAGGCTCGACAGAGGTCATCATTTGGCAGCTTCTGAGCGAGTTCTGCATTGATGCTGAGGACAGCAAGACCGCTTGGACATTACTGTCCCATTGAGCAACGCATGTAGGTTTAGCTTAAGGCCCGAAAAACTTTGCTCAGCAGAGGCAACTGTTTGTTTCAGATTCTTCCCGGCTCCACTACCTTAACCTCTTCTCATTGGGCCATAGCTATCACAATGGGGAAGGAGAAACTTATTGTTAAAAAAATCAATTAATCAAAAAAAAAATTAAAAAAAGCTATTGTGAGACAGGCTGGGTCATTTTTTGAGGAACTGCCAAAATACGTGGAGGACACATGCTCAACAAACCTGATTTAACCATTCTTCACTTTTGACTTTTGTACTGATCTGCATATGTGTTACCAT
The DNA here is from genome assembly GCF_004355925.1 of Anarrhichthys ocellatus. Taxonomy (NCBI): domain Eukaryota; kingdom Metazoa; phylum Chordata; class Actinopteri; order Perciformes; family Anarhichadidae; genus Anarrhichthys; species Anarrhichthys ocellatus. Next base: position 17,982,123 of record NW_022280032.1, read on the forward strand.
GGTTGCTAAATGATCTAGCATAATCACATAGATTGTTCTATAGATAGACTCTCTGTCTCTTTTCTGGTATCTTTCCATCACCACTCTCTCCCTTCCTCCGTTTCCCTGGAGTTGTGGTATGAATGTGCATGTGTGCGCACACACACACATGTGCAAATTGTCAATAGTGACCAAGCAGCATAATTATAGGCTGAGCACGATAGAACTTGCCTGTGTGTGTCTCCCACACCGTGCATCTGAGTGAAGGTGATCATTAGACGAGCTGGAAAAGGTGAGCAGTCCTTGATTAAATGGATCCATACACTCACCATCTCACCTTAGTAATAGGACTCAGGGGAATCTGACGGAACAATAACATGTAACTGTTTCACATGGGATAGCATGAGAGGAAGTGCAGACTACGTGCTGCATCGTCATATCTGCAAAAACAGTTTGCTCAAGCTCAACTGAACAAATGGAAGAGTCCTTAAGTACACGTGACGAGGGTCAAAAGATCTAAATCATGTAATGTGCAAAGAGACGGAAGTGTTGAATGGGCTGGTTCCGTCCCTGCAGGGTCATTCGTCCAATTAGGCCGGGAGATCGAGAGCAAAAAGGTTAGAAAATACTAATGCTAATAATAATAATACTAATAAATAATAATACTAATACTAATACTAATGCTAATACTAATTACGGTATTTTCTGGAAAGAGTTATATCATAATGTAAAGTGTTGTTTTGGTGGTTCATAGTATATCATCACATCATTGAGTATGCAGGGACTGTGCCATAGATTGGAATTTAGCGAATTGATGTTCCTGACTTCTTCATCAGTCATCTCAGAGGCCTAATGCAGTGTTATTGCATATTTAATCTTTGATGTAGTATTGAGTTGGATGGATGCTCACGGGAAGTTCAAGCCCAGATGTGCACCCTGAGGATACTTTATGTGAAATGGGGCATATCACAGAGGAAGAACATCATGCCATTCATACAGTAAATCACCTATACTGCTGCATATTTAAGTACACCGCTGCATGTGAAGACTTTGAAACCAAAGTATATTCACGGCTTATTTTTAGTTTTGTTTCTATGGATGCATGTGTGGTATGAGGCAAAACATGCACAGGCTTGACTGGATTCTCCTCAGGGTGTGTCTCAGCATAAAAGCTACTGTGAGGAGGATCTCCTCCAAATGTAGATATTAGCGATTCTTATTTTCAGGTGATGATAAACTAAAGAAAACATATTTATTAATATTATGTTCCTTTTCTGCCAATAGATCCCCCTAAATGATACACACTGGCACTTTAAAAAAGAATTTTGGAAGACTGCAGTGTGTGGAAAATACAGTAGATGACACACCTGTCACTTGTCTGTGGTGAAAACATATACACCGCCCTCATGATTCAAGGCAATTCTGGGGAATCATCAAAAAAATAAATAAAATACAAATAAATATCTTTTTATATTTATTTACAGGACTGTCCACCAGTCTGGTAAAGACGGAAATATCTTAAAAACGGAAAGCTTTGCCAAGAAATGTGCACACACACATTCATGTCCAGGTCAGGATGAATTGCAATAATGTGTCCGATATTTTGGTTTATGACCAAAACTAACAACGATTCCATCAGCTGCAGCTGTACTTTGTGTTGAGTGATTGTCTAATAAGCAAATCTGCTAACTCAAATAAAATAAACCTGAGCAAGTAAGCACCGTCACTGTGAGCATGTTGTCATGCTGACATTAGCATTTAACTCAAAGCTAGCGCGGCAGTAAACTTTTAGTCATGTTCAAGCAACAACAATGCTAAACACTTCAAAGTTTGGACTGTTGGTCGGACAGAACAAGAAATTCAATTACATCATTTTGAGAGAGAGGAAACTGTAATTGGCATTTTTCTAATGATTTTCTGACATTTATTAGAGCAAATATTTACTTGATAAACCTAAAAAACAACTATCATGTTAATCAACAATTAAATGTATCATAGGTTGCAGCCATTAAAAACACTTATTTTCACGTATTGCATGTATTGCATTTGTGTATGAAAGAACTTTGATTCAAAATAAGGAAAACAAAACTGTCACCGCAAAATCCTAATTTTAGGATCATCATCATCATATTCCCGTGGTATAACTTATGTCTGTTTGACGTACATACTTCCTGAATATCTACTGAAAACAAAATGACGGGTCTGTGTCCCAGAGAGAAAAACTGAAATATTTCTGAAATATTTTTGCTTTATGGAATATTTGGAAATATCTTTGTCTCGACAGTCTCTTTTCAGGGATGAGTGACTAGCAAAGCATACGACTACACCCCCCCCCCCCCCCCCCCCCCCCACACACACACAATGCATGTATGTTTTATGCACTGATGACGGACGAGACATAATGAGGATATGATGATCATAATTAGCATGAGGTTCTGTGCCATTAGGAATGTAATTGCTCTCACAGTCCTCTACCTGACAGGCTAATCAATGTAGACATTGACCTTTGTACACTGTGAAATAGTCTTAACAAGAAAAACATAAAACAATGCAAGCTATACCTTTTTTTTGTCCCGCTCCTTCACCCTCTACTTCCTCTCTCCATTCAAGGTAACCTTGTGTTTAATACGAGTACAGTCTTAACCTCTGGAATTACCTCAAAATGTTGTTTGTAATAATACTATCGAGAACATTTCTCAGAAGGGATAACAGATAAGTTGTTATTTTACAGTATTATCATCACCTTATATATTTTTCTATGTAGTTTTCCGCCATTATTGTAGTTTAAACATGAGGTCGGAAAGGTCGGATCGTATGCCACATTCCACAATTTGTTATGTTAAATCAGTGTGTTGCTGTTCGTCATTAGTAATGCATTTACCCTTTAAATGAAATGGATAGATAACTGTTGGATATCTGTTTATAACTGGGTTTATCCAAACCTTGACTCACTGCTCTAATGATTATAAATGACCTTATTAGCATAATTTGTTCATGAGAATATAAATGACTTTTTCTCCCTGGACATTAAGGTTAATGAGAATACTTTCTAAGAGAAGTTAGGGAGCACTAATGAAGCTCTGTGGCAGTGTGCCACTGTATGCCAATGTGAGTACAGTGACATATGAGCTTCCGGCACAGCTCCGCTTGACCTCAAAGCATGCTTTACCTCATGCCTTTGGTGGAGCGGTTGTGGAAGTTTTGCAGCAGCTGCGGGAGGCCCAGCATGGCCTCAAACATCACGGCCAGGGAGCCCAGCGTCTCCACAAACATGACAGAGTCCAGCAGCAGCAGGGTGACGATGGCACACAGCACGGTGAAGCCGAAGCAGAAGAGCAGGTAGTCCTCGAACGCGCTCCACTTCCAGAAGTAGCGAAAGTCCAAGTCTGGAGAGGGGACAGACACAGAGAGACAATTGAACCTATCCTCAGAACTTGTTATGAATATTGCGCACAGTTTGATAAAACTAAATTGAGTAGATGAGACAGGTAGAGGAGAGAGGAAACAGAGAGGAAAGTGAAGATTGGGGAAAAGTGTAGAAGGATTTAAAGGAAATAAAGCAGACAGAAGAGTTTGGAGAGTTGATCGAATGAAGAAGCATGTGTGTGTGTGTGTGTGTGTGTGTGAGAGAGAGAGTTTGTAGTGCAGAAGGTTCTTACAGTATGTGCGGATGGAAACAGACGAGCGAGAGTGGCAGGCAGAGATTGAAAGAGTTGAGGGTGATGTAGCGGGAAAAAGACAGGAGAAGGAAAGAGCGGTAATAAGAGCGTTCCATTAAAGGATGCGTGGAAATTCTGCAAAGACAGCACTCCTAAATCAATACTGTGCACATGCGTAAGTGAACGGAACAAAGATAAATGAGATACTCGAAAGCTTTTACATTTCTATTACTTTGGAACAATCTGGCTCTTGGTGAGGCCTTAGAAAGTTTATTAACTTGAGCTTCAAGCTATCTTTCTACAGAGAAATCTTGATTTATCACGTGTGGCTTTTCACTGATAAATACCATGTTGTTCACTGAAACGGCTACTCAGCTTGAATGGAAGAGGTTGCCAGCACCGTTGACTGCATAGAAAAGTCAGAGTATGATTTCGAAATTAGAATTAGCCATCTCCTCAATGGACCATAATGTGAGATGATGGACAGTCTCTCATTGCTTATGCATTATAACCACGGAGCTGTGCAAAACCAGCTGACATCAGCTAAAGGGGATTTATGGCAAAATAAGAGCACATTAGACAGCTTGGGGAGTCAAGTGTGACGCGCCGTACAGCGCAGCACCCGACTTCAACATGTGCCGCTGTTACCTTTCACACCGACTGAATAGGTTGCATGTGTATGGGAAAAAGTGCATGCGTGAGCGTGTCCTTGAATTTCTATAGACGAATGCTGAAATTGAAGACTGATAGAAAAAAAAAAAGAAACGTATCAAATGTGGCCGTTTGAAAGCTGCAACTAATTATTTTATTAGTGATTTAATCTATTGATTGATTTTTCTTTTGATTAGCCAGTTGATCTATAAACTGTTCTAAAGTAGGGCACCCCTGTGATATTAAAAAAGGAGGAACCAGAGAACGATTGGCACTTTTGGTGATAAATTACTTAAAGTATTCATCAAAGCTGTTAATCAATCTTTGTCAACCAACCAATTAAATGAGCAAACGTTCCAGCACCAGTTTGGTGAGGACTTGGATTTGTAGAAGTAAGTGTACTGTACAACAGAACTCAAACAATTAAACAATTAATAGACTAGCTAATTAAAATGGTATATTTGCTGTATGGTCTCCTAAATCTGTGTGTCTGCTTGCTTTTCTAAATGTTGTATGATATAATGTTTAAAATGTCTTTTGTAGGCTTAGATTGTTTAAACAAAAGAAATTGATTTCAAATTGGAAATCATGTGTGATGTGAAAAGAATTGTGATATTATTTTTCGGCCATATTGGCCAACTTTACCGTGTCAAAAACAATTGCATTCCTACTTAAAGATTCAGAGATGGTAACTAATCCTCAATGTTCAAAGTACAAATAGATATAACAAAAGCACAAAAACATGAAAATTCTAAATTCTAAATTTTGAGGAAACGCAATATCCCTGCCTACTTTCCTCTGCAGTCAGTCCCAACAACATCTCTTACTCTGGAGCAGCATGTTCAGTTTCAACAGAGCCTCATGCATTAATATCATCTCACATACTGTACATACTGTATGTGTTCACACAAAATATTCAGTGCACACGGACACAGCCAACACCAGGCGTGGGACGCTTCCCATTCCCCTCCAGTGAGCTGCATCTGATGTTGCATCCTGGGACAGAGAGAGAGAGAGAGAGAGAGAGAGACATCCTGCAGCGAGTGCAGCGCGGCATGTTTGTGGCAAACAGCGAACGTGATTAATTGCTTTATTACAGAGAGCCACAGAAGACACATTGCCCACTGCTGACAACACACGCGAGAGGCGGGAGAGGAGAGCGATACAAGACACGCACACGCACACACACACACACACACACACACACACACAGAAACGTTTCTCAGCTCTCTCACACACATCATACTTGACAAATATCGACTCTCTGTGCGTGACACATGTCCGTCCTCACAAGCCATGATACTGAGGGAAGCCAAAGAGCTGAAGACAAGCGATCCTGGCACATTTCGGCTCCCTCACCGCCGGTGCCCCTTTTACTTCAACACGACCTCAAACCTGAGTCATTGCAGACAGGCTGGCTGGCGATCCGGGAGAGGCTTAGAGGCTGCCCTTTATCGTCTTCATAACAGCCCTTTCATTTCCTTCCGCACGAGGCGAAGTATAAACATGCTGACAGCAGCAACAATGAGAGGAGTGCTATTTCAAAACTACTGTCAACTTTTCAGTGTATAAAAGCCTCCCGCTGAGCCTTTCCTATTTTCATCTCTCCATTTATTAATTCAGCTTCCCCTTCCTCTCGCCTGCTTATCATCAGCACGCACACACGCACACACACACACAAACACACACACACAGACCAGAAACACTCTTGTCCTCTTACCAAGCAAATTCATTTTCATGCAGAAAGCAACACACCCCTCCTCTTATCCCGACTCCCTCGCTCTCTCTCTCTCTCCCATTTCATCTCTCACTTATACAGCCTTTTTATATTTACCTGCATAATCAAATTGCCCGGAAGAGTTAAATGAGGAGAGAAAGCTATGCATCATTCATGGAGTCATCTGTTTTCTTTGTCCTCCTATATCATGCATCATCCCCAGCTCCCATACCCTGACCAGCTCACTTCCTTCCTCTCACCCTTTCCTTGCTTTTTATTCCACCCACCTCGCTGACTAAAAAAGCGTCTTCACTTTACACACACGCGCACACACACCTCCTGTCACCCCAGGGCAGGACAGGTGGCCTTGCCTTTTCCGAACGGCATCCTCCTGTCTGGTGTGATGTGTCGAGGCCAGGGATGCACTTCAAAAGACCCCAGAGACTGTCAGGAGGGGGCGAGACGCTCCTTCTTCACACCGACTCTTTGTTTACTCAAAGGCCCATGCAAGATCAAACAATTCAATTACTAAAACGGGCGAGGAAGCAGCCGCGAGGATGTCAATAACTGTGTATAAAGTTACTCAGGGAAGATGTGAAGTTGCTCGGCCGGGATAAGTCAATCAATTTGTGTGTGTGTGTGTGTGTGTGTTCAGGTGTATGTCTGCAATTGTGACAGCCTTAGAAGGTGTTGTATCAGGACTTAGTTTCAGCGCTTGTTAGAGCTTAAGAGCACCCTCACACAAGCTGCACAGAGGAGGGAGAGGATGATCAGAGGAGGAAGGAGGGATGGAGGGCGAGTGAGTCAGAAAGAGAGGGAGAGTAGCCTTGAGTCAGTCACGTAGATGTGCGGAGGCTAAACTCGCGGTATTTCCCATCAGGACGAGCAGAGAGGAGAGAGACAGAGACGAGGATGGACGCTGACAGCTAGAGAGCTTCTGAGATATGCTGACTCAGCACTGCAGGACCGCGAGCAGGACGACTCAGCTCTGCGGAGCCTCCTCTGTGTATTTTGAGACGTGTGAAAGTTGTCGTATGAGATCTTTCGTATGGCTGTCATTTGGGTGCTCAGCTCACTAGTCCAAACGGAGACGGGGGGGGCGGATTCTTGTAGGAAATGCAGGATGCAATGGACTTTTCAGATTATTATAATGGTAAAAGACAACCATACTTTGTTTGTAGTAGTACATCAGGAAACTCAAGAAAATAACTTACTATACCATCTTAACCTGATCCATAAACTGGTCAGGGGCGATCTCACAATATCTATGAGCTGAGCCTGCAGACTGCTTTTTCTTTTTCAGCTCATGAACACAGCTCCGCTAGAGTATTACCATCACAGGCACACCAGAAAAATCCTCTTATATCGTCTTGACAATCTTTTAATAGGGACACCACAGGGACTCTGCAATCATTTGGACAGACAGAGAGTCACTGAACTGTTCTGAACCGTTCTAAATTCTCCTCCCTCCCTCTCTCTCCATCTCTCTCTCCGACAGACTGAAAACCAAAGAAAAGGAGGCTTGTTTCTGCAGCACAAACATAACTCGGCTCACCAGCAGCTCAGGTCTGAGGGAGGACGGATAGGATAGGCTCCTGCACCTCCCTCTCTCTCGGTCAGCTCTCTGAATAATACACACGCTTCTAAAATAATGTCCACTCATTAAGTTACCGTGTGAATGTAACACACAAAGAACAAATTGCCCTCCCAGTGGATTCAGTCTCTTGAACTAGTTCATATTTAACTTGAGAGCAGAAAAAAAAAACATCATTACACAACTGCCTGCTTTTGTAAAACACTCGGTTAATATATTAGGACAAATATGAGAATTGCTGACTGAACTTTCCATCTTTTTTTGCGTTCACAAAATCATCAAAACACTTTATTGTACAGCAATTATTTAGGTGCAGGGCCCAGAACGATCCACACACTTACCAGTCAACACACACCTAATTAAAGTAAACCAATAAAAGAGGAATTAAAAAGAAACAATGATGACAAGAACCATCTCCTTATAATTCTAGAAAAGCCCCCAATTGTCTGCATCCACCACCCCTCAACACCATTGGTTTCATTTCACTCTGCCTCCCTCCTGCCTAACTGTTTAGATGCTTCCTAGTGGAGAGGGGATGCTGCACAATGTCAGACTGGCACCATCACTGTGTGGAGAACGGCTCGAGACCAGTCATGCGTTACCGGGGGTTATTTGTGGCAACAAGGACTGCCATTTCTGCCCAAATCCACATCTGTCTCGCTTGTTGTCGAGAGCTTCGCTCACCAGCTACTGTCTTCAATCACACAAAATGGCAACATCTGACCCGCAAGAATGGGCTTTTTAATTGGCTGCCAAAAAAAAAAAAAAAAAAGGCTCCAAATAAATATGATTTAGAGTAGTGGAGCCAGAGAAAACCTAAATAACAGTAATTAATGGCTCAGAAAACGTACAAACGAAATGACTGAAGAATGTGCAAGGAAGTGATGAGCAATGAAAAGTGCAACAGACAAAGCTGTTAAGGTCATTTTCACTGGGGCAAGCAGGATTAAGAAAATACTTTGCTTCGCTGTATACCGGTACTTCAGGCTGATCTCTTTATTTTGCTGAGTCATTAAAATTTCTGATCTCATCTTGAAGATGTACACACACTATTGCACAGAAATGCCTGAGTACAAACACAAACACACATGCGGGACCAACAACGTCCAGTGCAATTACTGTAATAGAAGCTATTTCCAATAGCTTCTGTATGTGTTTGCCACAGGGGGATGTACAACACATTCTGCATTTGAATTTTGATTTGTTTCTGTTGCATTGTCTTCTCAACTTACATATCTTAAAATCTTGCTGCTTCACTGCCCAGTTTGTCGTGAGTTCATCCTCTATTTCTATCTTTTATGTGAGGTGAATTAACAGAATAAATGAACAGTCACAGAGGGCCACATTGATTCTTCGGCCCCTGACAGCACTGCAGTGCTCTCTCTAAGCTGTGTTTGGTCACATCTGTCAAAATAAATAAAAATCTGGGACATCTGGAACATTCATTTGCGTAATATTTTCTGCATTACAAAAGTCACTCAGGCAGAAACATCCAAGTAATACATTCACAAGACAACAGTTTACAGTTGCTTGCTTGAATGCCTGTGGTGAGGCACTGGCACCTACAGAGACTGTGCTATAGCCTGCATGGTTGAAAGCTAACATGAATGTTAAATTATAGGAGTTAGCTTAACACAATTACTGGATACTCATGAGGTCAAGAGCAGTTCTACGCAAAGAGAGAAATATACGTCCTCCAGCACGCCAACTTTTTCTGGATGTTTACAAAGAAAAACACACAAAATCCTATAAATAACAGAATGCCAATTAACAGTATCAATTTTAGCACATTTATTACAACAATCTTGATCCTTTATAGCCATCAGACCCCTGCCTCTATGATAAAAAACTGCTATTAAATTTATTTAACTAGCGCCCCTTCACTAAAACAAAAAAAAAGTGAAAACTGCTGCAATAAGTAACTAGAGTGCACATAGGCACAATAAGTATTGGAAGCCGTATGGGCCTGAATTTTTATACTTGGCATCAAAGCACAGAGCTGTTAAATGCGTCAGCTTGCTGGTTAATTCTGCATTACCTTGGCAGTGTGACTTCAAAGATGTTCCCCCGGAGTAAGACAAATTAATTTATGAATAGCAAAACAAAGTGTCTTTCCCTTGGGTTGCTATGGCTAACAGGAGCTAGCTTGTGAGATTGCAGATGCTAAGCCTGCTTAAAGCACAAAGCACAAAAATAAAATCACATTTCATAATGACTTTTGATACAGCACTTAGATTTTAATCAAATTAAGCGTTCGTACTTCTATATATACTGTGCTGTTACTGTATAGCTACTATAGATTTGAACCGATATGATTATTTATGATTATAATAAGCACGTCTAATTCATCTATTTATCCTTTTTTTTTGTTCCACTTTTCACCTCTCGTTAGCTGCATATATTTGCAGCTAATTAAGACACAATGAAAAAGAGAGAAAGATGAAACCTATGATTTGAGAGAGAGAGAGACAAAAGGGTCTTTTAGTCACGGTCTGGTCGGCTTGCAGCGAATGATAATCTTTCGTCAAGAACACTTTTTCCTCCGAGCTTGTGCCGCGGTAGCGCTTCTGAAAGTGGGCAGTCTTGACCTTGCTGGTGAACCGTGGCTGTGTTTTTCCACAACTGATTGCTTCCTCGCTGAGTGTATCTGTGTGTTCCTTCTACCCTCTTGACCCAGACGAGGCTTAACTAATGAACTCCACTGGCATTAATGACCCAAAACAACAATTCTGCGACCGCCTGACCTCTGCGATGTACTCATGTATTCCACATCCGTACCCTTTCATTAGATAACATAAAGAGCTCCATAACCGAGCCAGAATATATATACACTCCCTCACTGACGGGGGAACTCTCCAACGGTCACATCACACGCATGGCAGGAGCCACTTCAGTGCGATATTCCTGTTAATGGATAGAGACAGGCAGAAAAGGTCGATTCAAACATGTTCTGTACGCATGTGCTGGTGGAGTCGTTCACCTTCACAACAGGAAGATTGACCGCCCACTCCTGTGCTCGTTTGTGTGTATACCGACAGAATAGCATCTATCAGTACAGTACAGTACATGACTCCTCCACACCTAACACCAGTCAGCTCAGTCAAACACATCCACCGCCACCATCCAATTTACCTTTTAACATTCATTCTCGCTCTGGAACCTCCATCCACTTTGGTCCCTAAAAGTCATTGGCAGGCGTCTGCGGCTCTGAGATAAACGAGGGAGTCAGTGAGCCTACAGTATGCACCACTACCCCCGAAAAGAAGTCCAACTCGTCAGGTTCAAGGCCTAGCTTTCTGCTATTACCATGTGGTCTGTATCTATACAGGTGTTTGTGTATGTGTCCTTGCATAGGCTCGTATAAGGTTAGGCAGTAATCCAAAAGGATTGTTCATTGAATTTGAGATTTTAATTCAAAATTGACTAAATTAGTTGTTTTTATTTGTTTGCGAAGAGTTTTGACTGATGTAATACATAACAGCAGAAAATAATGCATTGGACATTCATTCATTATTTTTAGATGGTTTTGCATACATTTTCCATATTATATGCTGTATATAAAACAAATAGTGATAAATAGATTGCTTTATTTATCCATAAATGGGAAGTTGCATCATTACAGCATAATTGAAATAAGTGATCAATTATAAAAAATTAAATAATATAACCATAAATAACAAAAATCTTAACTAGAAGCTGAACTTGAAGGGCTCAATTTCAGGTTCATACTTGTATTTTACCTTTCTACTACAACAGGTTTACATGCCTAAATGTTTAAAAAAAAAACACATTTTTTCCTCAACATGCATGTCTGAACCCTCTGGAAAAAGCCCAGTCTGCTCGGATTGGCTTGCTAGATAAATATGTTGCACCTTTGCAAAGGTAGTTCTCAACCCGTAAGTGTAGATACAAATGAAATGTTTATATTCTGATGAACCTGCATGTGACATATGAAGGGGAGCCACATCTGAATGGCTTGTTAAATCACATGTTTTCTGATCTAAGCAGCACAAAAAAACTGACTGGCTTGTGTTATTTCATAGTTTGTGGGTTGGGCTCTTCAGATACCCAAATGTTTATGCACAAGCACTGAATAAGTGAATTTTCATAATATATCACCTTTAAAAACTAGAAATAAACTCGAAATATGCTCAACGATGGTGCCTGGTAATATTCAGTGTATTGTTGGTACAAGTCTAGCAGATACTCTTTACTGTCATGTATTGATGTGGCAAGGTGTTAAATTGGAATTGAATATGGCATATTGATGGTGGAAAAACATTCTTGATATTAATGACATGATAATGATTTGAATGGTATTTCCATGCTCTGCGTACGCAAATCTCACAAAAAATGGATTTTCTTAGTCTCTCTTCATTTCCGTCTCCCACGCTCTACTAAAGGTCATCATATGCCCGTTGGACCCAAGTCGCCCACACAAAGTGCATAAGTTAAGTATAAAAAAAAAAAAAAAAGGGAGAGAGCTCCAATCTGGACATTTAGACAGAAACCGAAACAGACCAGAGGATAATTTGACCTGCTCTGAAATCTAAATAGGAACAAATGGAAACACTGAGACCTAAACTGGTGGAGCATCAGTAGATGTCATTTTTCCCTGCACTTCATACTTCACACTCTCCATCTCGCCACGTTAAATGCATCACATGATATGGAGTCTGCTTGGACTCCGTATCATGTCCACAGACCTGGGACACTTGACAACACAGTGGGAACCTGTTGGCCCCAAGAACACCTCTGCTCTCTAGTTCTCTCTTGCCGTCCTCTTTGAAGCTCTCTCTTCATGGTCCCTCTCACAACCTGTCAATCACAGCCCCTCCTCCCTGTCTCCTTTCTGTACTCTTCTTCCCCTGTATATATCCAGTACTGTCAGTTCCACAAAGTAGAGAAAATCTGAGATAAAGAAGCACTTCATTCGCGTTGTCCTTCAGTTGTCCTGATAGCATCCGTATAAGCCTCTCTATCTTGCCGCTCATGCCACAGAAATCCCTAAATGTCTCAAATCCTTTCAAGATGGGTTGTGTCTGCCGGTGGTTTGGCCTCAAGAAACCTCAGTGTTCTCTCTGTGAAGTTCACTGCTTCTTCAGGATTTGCCGTCTACAGCAAAGTCAAAGTTTGACGTTTAAAGTTCTGTACTTCCGTTTCTTGTGTTTTTTTCAAAAGGTTGTGATGAGTGAGCGGGTATGTTTTCCTATTATGGTTGTTGGTTGGTGAGCTGTTATCTACTAAAGCCAAACGGTGAAGCTTTCATCTCTGCCAGCAATGACATAACAGACACTTAGTCATAGTACCACTCAGTTTCCCCAAAACCATTCATTTTGAACTATTCTTAATTAATCATTTTGTTCTCAGAAACTTAAAAGACGCCAACAGGCCGACTCTCATTTTCACCAGCAGTAGAACAACGGCTGAGGGAACATCAGGAGATTCAGATTGGGCAAAACATCCCGGGCCTCACTTTTATTCACGCTTTCAAACCAGTGTTGTCAGCTCGTGCTGTCAGACTTGGGTTCAGAGCACCGACACCGAAGCTGAGCTGACAGTGAGCAGGAACGTCCATCTTTCATAGCTGTGCCTGTAATTGTAACTACATGACACAATGCAGCCCCTCAGTATGTGAACAATGAGACATTGTTTTATTGTTCTACTCCAGCACGTTGGATGATAAATGAAGCATGACGTAGAAATTAAAGCGCTGGCTTTCAGCTTTAAGGGTGTTTGATGTGAGGCAGACACACAAACACCTGTCAGTGGTGTGGGTGTAAATACAGCACAGAACCTCATGATGTGCATTCACACAAAAGGACACCGACTCTGTTTCTCCTTCTCGCCCTGCTTCCTTCTTGTTTAACACACACACACACACACACACACACACACACACACACACACACACGTCAAAGTTAAGCCCGGCTGTATGTGAAGGTGATCTGCTCCAATAATCTGCTATTGACCAGATGGAAGAGTCGGTGGGTCTAGATAAGGACACACAGCACAGCGGACCTAGAGGGACCAAACTGTTTATTAGGTTCTGGTAGGGCCGACACGTTATGGGAGGCTTTCTTCCTTTAGAGATAAGCAGGTGTAAATAAAAGATAATAGGACTAGAACACAAAGTCAGCTATTTTTAGCTGCAGAGTGACATTGTGTAAATCCAGATCCAACAATGACTACGTTTACATGCACACTCATATTCCACTATTATGCCAAATATGACAAATTGAATATGGCTCATGTGAACATCATATTTAGAACAAGACCTTATTCCGAATGGAGAATTTTCCGACTAAGACATGTGGGATAAGTCGATATTTTTCTGGTTTTAGGAGCATTATTTGGGAATGTACTGTATACAGCGCATTCGAAATATGGGAAATAGGGATTTTTACGGCACTTTGCGACACACAGCCTCGTTCCTGTTGACGACAAGCTTTGCGCGTTGTAGACAAACCAACTAGTCAATAGTTTGCACAGCTGGAGCAGAGATGCATGCCCAAAAGAAAAGCCCACATTTCTGGTCGGAACGAGAAACACACCTACTTTTAGGCATTCGGAAGGACTTGGATATCAACAGATATCAAATAAATGAGACATGAGATTTAACAACAGCAGATGGCAGTAAACACGATTTGATTCAGTGTGGCTTATGTCGTAAATCTTTGAACAGGCTACTCCTCTCCACATCTCCTGCTTAGTCTAGTGGGAAAGGGCTCTGACTCTGAATGAATGACAGGGAAAACTGGAACTAAAACAACCAATTCTGTGTAATTTACGCGAAGTCTGCCACTGACATTACATGCACACAGTACACCTTAACTAAGACTTAACAGTTGAAATGTTCTGCTTGAGCATAATTCATTGAAAACAGAGAATGTGATGATATAATAACAGAGATTGGTGAGTGATGCCGAGAATCATAAGAATTATTGTTTTCTGCAAGAAAGGGAAGAAAGGATATCTGTATCTGTTGTGGTCTAGTCTCTCACAGGATGTGACAAACGTATGCACACTCGCACACACACACAACCACTTTATCTTCTTCCTCAGGGTACAATTGCCTCATCACCCAGTCAGAGTAATTAGCACAGCAGTGCTTCATTAAAAGTCATTATTTAGATACAAGGTCCATTGACCTTCCTCACAACGCAGCTGGCTACTGTGCTATGTTCCCTTCTCCCTGCGGGCGCGTGCGTCACCACCTGGAGATATTGTCCATGCCAGTTTATTGGGATTGTTTAAACCTGTAGCTTGTTATACAGCTATATTACCGGGTCAGTGGCAATGCGAGGCAGGGGCTAACAAGGCTACTAACTTTGGCAAACGGCGCAGATCAAGCAAAACGGGTAAATAATGAAAATATTTAAGCACGTTCTGAATAGTAAACAGAGAATACAGAGAGAAAAGTATCATATTGATTGACACCAACAGCTGACAATCAATGACGACATATTTTACTTCTTTGTCTTTTAGTATTGCAATGCTTTTTTTGCATTCTTTATACAGTGGACACAAAGAAATAAGAAAAAGCCAAGGCAAAGATAATATTCTGCAAACGTCTCCCTTTCAAGTGGCTCAGATGCGATGGTCACGAAATGCAAACGCGTTACTTGAGAAAAGTTTGCATTTGTACATCTTGAAGAGATTTTATGTAAACAGATCAGTTAGCAAAAGGGATGTATAGACTTCATTCTCACTCTGACAAAGGACGGACCGGACTTTAAGGATCTTACCATCTCACTTTCCACAGAAATACAACAATGTCAACGCAGAATCTCAGTGTGTCGACACTGATCGATGTTCAACAGCAGGGACTGGGGCCTTTCTGGGCCTGGTCATTAACAACTTTATAAAACACCTCAGAATCTGATCACACATTGATGGTCAATAGCTCGCCACTTGTCCCAGACACGTCTGGACATGTCTTGTCACAAATGAAGTATTTTTATTCCCTTTGGTAGATGACTTTGGCTCTCAGTGCTTGTTTTTACAACATGCTGCAGATGGAGTAGGATCTGAGTATCAGCCAGCATGGTCTTGCTCTGGGCTTGCATCAGTGTCCACTTCCTTGCCTCAGCAGTTCAGAGAGAAAATTAAGAAAGATGTGTAGGGTTGGGGAGAGTAAATGGATGAAGTTGAAGAATGACAAACAAAGAAACGGAGCAGCAGAGAAAGAGATGGTTGGCTGCAGAGATGTTTCTGCTGCTTCTATACTGAGGAACCTCTCGGGGGGGGGGGGGGACAAGCAGTTAAATGTTCCCTGTAAGAGTTTATCGGACATATTGTCCAACGATACTTCTCCTAGTCAATGCGAGACATGAAGACAGTCATCAGAGGAGCAGTGGCAAACCTTGGCTCCTTAGGGTGGGCTGTTAGTTTGAAGTTGATTAAAGGGCCAAATACACGATTCCCAACTCAAATAAATCTGTGTCACCAATTGAATTATTGCTCTACCCTAATATCTACAGAGAAACGACCGGCTGATCGTGATTCATCACATTAGGACATACAGTCAAAAAGATTTGCTGCGGGGTTTGCAAATCTATTTAGCTTCGAACAAGAACTTATTGCTTGCAAAAATGAAAGTTTAAAACATTAAGTAATTTAATTATTGTAGGGTGTCCAGCAAAATATAGTGCCTTGTGTTAAAAGAGTCACGTGAAATTGAGTTAGGATTAATCTGACAGCAATGATGATTAAAAACTGTTAATCATAGCCCACTTCAGCCTGTCTCCATTGTTTTTGCTCCTATTGTTATTCTGATAATTATCTGAGCTGCTTGTTGAACACCCTGCTTTGTTGCGTGTGTGTGTGTGTGTGTGTGTTTGTTTGGGTTTGAGGGTAGTCCTGCAGGCAGTGATGTTCTCAGGAAGCACAGTGGGACATGCTGGAGACGAGTCAGAGAAGTCTGCAGAAGTCTGGTGTCTTATGGGCAGCACGGTGCCAATTAGGAAAGTGGGAAAGCAGACACCCTGCTACATCCTGCACAGCACACACTGCACTGTGTTTTGTTCCTCTGCAAAATGGATCATCCCAGAAAGTTTGTATAGTTTAGAGATTTAAAACTTTCTATGAGAGGAAGTGTTTTTATGTCATGGCAAGCTTGTGTTGGGTAACTGTCAAATCATGTCACAAGTAGACTTAAACATGCCTTTGATAATGTATATTTGGCCAGTTATCCACTGAAATAAGGAAATACTGTATACCAATTAAGAATCAAGATAAGTGTTGTATGTTTTATTGCATATTTACTTTGAGGCAGCGGTGAGACGGAAAGAGTTTTCTCTTAATGAGCGTGCCAGTTTTTCTGTTTTTTTTTAGACTCTATTGCATATCTTCTGATCAGGTCTGATCAGAGCACGACACACTGAGCAACGAAGCCGTGAGAGAGTGAAGGACGAGAGGTTGAAGTCAATCTTTTACTCAATGAGGGAATAATGAGCTTAAACCTCCCAGGGATCTGTTTATCATGCCAGCTCCTTGACATTGTGGAGTCAAGGACTAACGTACATTAACCCTGAAGGAGTTGCATGAGTCGCTGGACAATTTAGCTCACCTTACATGCATCGCTGGAGGATTGTCATAGGAATTCCTATGTGGTGTCACAAGCCACTGCCCGAACAAGGAAACCACGACGGAATTACCGTATCGTGTCCTCAATAGGGGTCTTTGAGAATTTGTGTGTATTGAGGTTCTTGGTGTGTGGCTTTAGTAATCCAGCCGCGCCACAATGCAGCTGATCAGGCTGCAGTTTGCCTCCACGGTGCACCGGCGGCTGGCTAGAGCAAAGAGGACATCAATTGTGAGGAGAAAAAGGGGGGAGAAAACAATGGGTCAGACCACAGAGAAGCAGTGATTTCATTTTACCCTCCACATGTGAGAGAACCCCTCACTAAGCCGAATTGGCACAATTCCAAATACACCTTCAGCCAAAGCAAAGCACAACAGGAAGCTGCAATTATAGACTCATTCAGGCGCATGTCCAACGTGCCAATATACCGTAACTGGCAATACTAGAGCTTGACCTAAACAACAATAAATCATGTTCTCATTTGTGGCTGCTAACACTATTGAGATACAACGTTACAAAAAGATGAATATGTTTGTTATTACTGTGATGATTGCCATGCCAAAGACATCTGAAGTGACAGGAATCACACAGCTCTCGTGTAGTAAAAATGCTACTTTCGTGCTGTCATCATTTTAAATGTAATATTTGGGGGATTTGAACTGTTAGTTGGCCAAAACTAACTATTTGATGACACCTCTATGGGCTCTGAGGAAGTTTTTCTCTCTTTTCTTTTGAATTTGACTATTCTCTACTATCTATTAATCAATAATATTGTCATATTAATTGATTAATATAGATGATTAATTGCCACTAAAACATAATTTAGGGTTGCAAATATTTTTTACATCTAAACAAACATGGTTTCTTCAAGCTTTAGTCAGTTTCAGGTAACATTTGAAATACTATATCAGCATTATTTTACATATATTGATAAATATTGTTCTTCGAACCCTATGAGAAAATGTATTGTGATACTTTCTTTGTCATAATAAACAATTGGGGGGGGGTTCTGGAACTACTTCACTTAATTCCGAAGGTGCGTGGAGAAGGGAAAAGGTCTGAAGAGGTCAAAACCGCAGCGACTCTTGTAGTTTGTAGACCAACTTTATTGTTTGGACCAGCGGGTTTTCGTCTGTGGCTTCTGTGGGGCTTGTCATAGTAAACAGACAGCCCAGCGACAGTGAACAAGCTGAGGATAGTCTTTCATCGACTTCATCGGCACTCAGAAGGTATTGATTTTGTGTTAACAGGCATCTGGCCGTCCTGATATATGGATGTCTTTATCGACAC
Source organism: Anarrhichthys ocellatus (assembly GCF_004355925.1). Classification (NCBI taxonomy): domain Eukaryota; kingdom Metazoa; phylum Chordata; class Actinopteri; order Perciformes; family Anarhichadidae; genus Anarrhichthys; species Anarrhichthys ocellatus. Next base: position 18,000,599 of record NW_022280032.1, read on the forward strand.
GTCAGAAACACACCACACTCTCACACAATCTGGTACCTGCACACTAAAACAGATGTGCAACAACATGCCCTAAGCACCCTCACACACACACTCAAATATAGTTCACACACGTATAGAATAGATGGGCACACATACCCGAACACGTCTTTTCTCTCACACACACACACACACACACACACACACACACACACACACACACAC
>NW_022280032.1:18000809-18002727 GCF_004355925.1 Anarrhichthys ocellatus
CACACACACACACACACACACACACACACACACACACACACACACACGTCGGGTTTTATGGCGGAGATGGATGGTGATAGATGGTGTCTGTTTGTCAGGTCGTCTCTCTAGTGCTAGTCTAATGAGGCGACACACTGTCGTGACAGACACAACCAGTTCAGCGGGGCCAAAGACGAGTTCAGGATTTCTAACCCACATCCATAAATAACCACAAGGTCTCGGAGCAGACCCTCAGGGACAGGCTGAGCCATTTTCTCAACATCAAATTTTTGATTAGAGAGCCAAAAGCAAGTTTCTATTACGTTTGATTTTTTCTCAACCGTGGTGGGTCTGATGAAAAGTATTTCCATCATTTTCAATAAAACAAGTAACCCTCTGAAACTGACTCTGCATGTAGACTGAATGTAGATGTTTTGCTGATTAGTTTTCCCGCCCTTTCAAGTGCAACAAAGCTAACAGACATGAGTGGAAAGACCTGAGATGAGGTCTAATCTGGGGGAACAGTGGGTGTACTGTGGGTATGAAAGGGCTTTAAAAATCAACTTTATTTGATATGAAAAGTTCTATAATCGGTGCATTCATGTGCTTGTGGGAGGGTTAGTCATTTGAGATTTGAGAGTGGGCAGCAACAATTCATTGAATGCACAAGCAATAGGGTCAAATATCAGAGACATACACATACATTACCACAGTAGCTAGGGGGGAAATAAGAAAAATTCAACAAATGTAGATATTAATACAATGACGTTTGGAGCACAACACCGGGACACAAACAGGTCTTTATTTCACAGCAGACATTTTGAATCGCCCTCGTAGGAAAAAGCAGGATTCCCTAATTACATTTAAAGGTCCTATGCACGGGGTTCAAAGCCTTGATATAGCAGCAAACAACTAAACTAGTTTAGACATAGTGGATTATTATCTACCTGAGCAGAGAATGAAGTCCCTCTACCTCTCGTCCCAGAGGCTTAGCACCCACCCTCCGCTTCTCCTTCAGGGAAACACTTTTAGCTCTGTCAGCACTTTTGCAGCAGTTTGCACTGTTAGCCCTGTTAGCACTGTTAGCTGCGAGCCGACGGCTCAGCTGTTACCATGTTGAGAGCCCTGTAGATGCAATAGAAATGCTCCCAATCTTGTATATAGCACCGCTAACGATGGCGCGACTGTAATAAGGTATCCCCGTAAACCGAGACCACGAGCCAGCATGTACCAGGAGCCTGAAACCAAAAGGGATTCAGCAATCATTCATTTGGCTTTAAGTGTTATATTGTGTGTAGCAAACACACATATACGCACACTTTGGAGAACATCAGAAGTAGTCCTCGCAGACAGATAATTCAATTCAGTACACAAGACCAACAAACAGCCCTTGAGGGCCCCCAGCAGACAAAATTGAGAGAGTCACTCTTCAATCTTCTGGTTTTAATATCCACCAACATGCCACCGCTCCTACTGACAAATCTATCAAACACTTCGGAGACAGACCAGGCAAAATGATGATGGTGAAAAATGGCTCCATATATCCAAAAGGTAGTTACAAAACACATATCTTTGGTTTAAAAAAAAAATGTTTTCGCATTGCGTCTCTGGTGTGAGCTTCCGTGAAAACGATTGGAGCAAAAGAATGATCTCGATAAATACTCCCTCCAAAGCATTTTATATTATTTCCATTTTTTAAACATTCTCGCCCAAGTAATCCAAAATGCTTGACTGCGAATAAAGCAACTCTTGCCTACCTGACTTCATTTGACTTGCTAATTAAACTGTTATCTGGGGTTTAATTAAACTCTTGACGTTGAAAGTAAGCACAACACTTGTCTGTGTGTTGTAGGATATGTAAATGAAATTGGATAGGTTGCAGTGTCTGTCTTTGTGTGTGTGTGTGTGTGTGTGTGTGTGTGTGTGTGTGTGTGTGTGT
>NW_022280032.1:18002737-18004706 GCF_004355925.1 Anarrhichthys ocellatus
GTGTGTGTGTGTGTGTGTGTGTGTGTGTGTGTGTGTGTGTGTGTGTGCTTGTTACACCTGATTTGTCTTGCTGCAGTAGTGCTGCCTGAGTGTTGCAGATAAGGGTGAGTGGCAGAGTCATCATACTCTGCACTGCACCATTCAGTAATTCAGAGACAAATGCAACATGCATATATGCAAGTGCAAAAGACGGGGCCGATTCCAGCCTGTTGGACACAGGGAAACACACTCACGGACAGATGTAGCCCAGACGTTGTCTTCAAATGGAGTCAAAAGTCACACATTAATCTGAGAAAATGCAAAGACATTAACCTTGAAAGTGGCACGCCGACTCAAGGTCACAGCTCACTAATACTGTACAAGGGTGTAATGTGGAGAGCAGCGTACTCAGCGCAAGAAGCAGCCTCAAGACTGGGAAGTTAAAAGTTCAAGCTCGTGTGCAGCCTGGTAAAAGATGAGAGTTGGAAGCGAACAAATAAATGATTCAGCTTTCCCTCCCCTTCAAGCTGTCTTTCAGGAGAAAAAAAAAGCACTGAGCCCCAAGCCGTAATCATGTGTGCATTGATTCAGTCGTTTATTTAAAAGGGACTACTCCAAATGAAGTACATTTTCAGCAATACGGCAGCCTAAGTTAGTTACCACTGCTCAGTGCAGAACAGCAGAGAGCAGTGGCTCTGTAGAACAGTTATTGTGTGAATTTATGAGGCAATAAGTTGCTAGGAAATACCGTAAGTGATCACTTCTTCTCACCTGTGTGAACAAAAGCAGAGTGATAGCTCATTCTGTAACATTACAGACAACGAATTAGCCACCGACTGAGCACGCATTCCTTTAACGATTCCCATCACGCGTACCAACGTCTGCTGCGTCTAACCTCTCCCGAAAAGGTTATCAAGAGCAAATTGAAATTGCTTTTACCACTCGAGTGCTAAGGGTTTTTAAGGATGACTGCGGGGTCAACGCCAGCTATCAGAAGTCCAATCTCGTCCTCTGTTTATGGTCTGGTGAGCTCTCGTTGGTTCTCACAAACAGGATGTTGTGGAGCAATTGTGGCTCTTTGCTAGGGGACTCACAAAGTGGTGAGAGCTGCTATTGTTGTTGGCTGGTTAAAGGGAGGGAATAATTTACTGTAAAATATATAAACTGCATGCACAGGTTACAAACATTAAGAGCTGAGATCAAGTGTTGTAGTAGTTATGTTGTGCTTTACCCACTCCAACCAGTAGAGGAGGATGTTATTCCACTCATTAGTTGTACTAAGATGAACTTCTGGTTGCAACTCAACTCCAAAATTCTATTCAAATTAGAAACTTAAATAATTCACAGAATACTAGATGCAATTCTGTGAATAAAGAACTCATTTGCCTTCACTCTGTTTCCCCCAGTCCTTACATTGTCTACTTTCACTTGTTCAAAGTTACTCCCCACTTTCATTGCACCTATAGCCTGAGGTCACATTTGTCTCTGAACATAATCTCTCTCCTCGGCCCCCTATCAGCCTCCCAATCCCTGTATCATAAGGCCAGAATTGTTAATGTGGCACCCTGGGGCAGCGACGAAGTCACTGCAAAGTCAGAACTCGGAGTCAGCTCAGTGTAGAGACCATCACAAGGTCTCTGCTGGTAAAGCACCCAGGCTCCAATTCTAATTGCTTTTGGTCCATTAATATTCTTCAAAGATGATAACTCATACTTCACAGTCAATTCATTTTGAACATATTTTCACTATTGAATATCTACTTATTGATGGAGTTTCACCTCTATTGGTGGTGTGAAGAGTTAAATTGTAATGAGCTCTGTAACAACATTTTCAAAACAGCCTCGGTTTTTGCTGACCTTACATTCTGTACTTACAGCAACCGTCACCAGATTAAAGCAGCATAAAGAGCTAAAGTAGAGCATACCAACATGCGCGCGCGCGCGCACACACACACACACACACACACACACACACACACACACACACACAC
>NW_022280032.1:18004716-18007671 GCF_004355925.1 Anarrhichthys ocellatus
ACACACACACACACACACACACACACACACACACACACACACACACAAATAAAAAACATTCAATTCACCCAGTCCATATCTCCTCACACTCAATAATGATAATGAAGGTGACCTCGCGGGAGAATTAAATTCCGGTCTCATCGTGTTGATTCTCTCTCAGTTGTCACTTCAATAAAACACTTGAAAATAAAAACCAATCAGTGTGCATCATTTACAATGTTAAACCCAGCTATGTGTTGCCTCAACTATGTGTGTATAAATGTACAGTGTGTGTGTGTTAGGGGACTTCACACAAGGCAGTGTTGTCTAACCTGAAAAGCCGGCGTGTGATCGCTTCCAATCAGACTGTGCGAGTCAGAATGCGATACAAGAAGATGTGTGTTCACGTCGTGATAACATCATTGCTGGTGTTCTTGCATTGCTAACAAGAAAACAGTGAAGATAAAATACCTCGCTGACACATGTGTGATATAACATTACAACCCCAACGTTTGCTTCCTTGTGGACCACACCCTGCACCCGTCAGAAAGGGATCCAGTAAAAAAAAAGCTTGGTTGAACCCGACATGAATAAAGGCACTATGCCAGATGTAGATGGCAGCACATTCCGCAATACACACATGGGGAGAATGGAAAAAGGAACCAGAGCAGGTGGAGGCTGAGGAAATCAGCACAATCGGCAACAACACAAGGTTCCAAGTAAAGGAATCAACAGCGTATCCATGAGTTGCACAGATAAGTGACGAGTAATTCTTAATTTCACTTGCTCATCGAGTTTGTGTTTTTCTTATGCGTGTGTCTGTGTCTTTAGGAAGTGGAAAATGAGGTCAGTAAGTAGGGAACAGGTGTTGGCAGGCAGGCCACCGGATCAGAGAGGACCCTGGCATGGCACACGTCAGTCTCAGATGTCGAGTGAGGGGCAGGAAGTGGAGGAGAAGAGGTGGGAGACGAAACAGCAACAGAAGGACAGAAAGAAGAGAGATAAGAGAAGAAGGGCCGTGGAGGAAGGTGGGGGAAAACAAAGAAGGGAGGCGGGAGAAGATGAAGATAAAGGGCAGAGAGAGAAGGGTGCTGGGTGGGTAGTGGAGAAATGAGCGGAGAGAGAGCTCAGCGTGAAAGATCTTCAAAAATACTTTGAAATCACGCCAACATGCACCTTGGGGGGAAGGAAACTACTTTACATAGAGATGATGACCCTGATCTGTTGGAAAGACTTAGCGTTGGAGGGAGGGAGGGAGCGCACAGTTGGGACGAAAGACTGATCTATTCTTGTCCTGACCCCACCATCGCCAGTCGTACCCGAGCTCTGTGAAACCGGACCTCAGGCCCGTCCTTCGGAAAGAGAAGGGGGGGGGCTCTTAATGTGAGAGGGTGGTCATGCTGTGTTTTAGTAGCTGGGGGGGTCATAACGGCCAAACTCACATGTGAACATTTGAGCTGCATTACTCTTAATCGTCTATCTCTGTATGAGCCTGTTGAACATAGAGGACACACATGGCTCACAGGCAGACTTATTGTCCAGTGTGTTTGCAACATGTGTACAAATACTGGGCACAGATAGACACAAAGCCTATGGAAACCACCCGCAGCCGATCCACCACTAGTCGTCATAAATGATTCTATTCACCATGTAAAAAGTTAAAGCGTGGGCTCGCGGTGAGTAATACACCAGCTCTTTGCCGAGACAAGGGAAGCACAGATGCCAAAGCTGAAGATGATCCTTACTCTTACGCCCAAACACACGCAATCTCTCGTCCCACTTTGAGGATCAATTGCCGCCGACAGCGGGCCCGCGTTCTGTTTCGCTTTATAAAGAAACATTCCCCTCCTTGCAAACCAATGGACATAAAATCAAACACTGATCATAATTGATGTCTTCAATAACGCGCTCTGCTCTGCATGATCAGAGTACTACAAGATCCCATCGTTCAGTTTCCCTCCGTAGGCTGTTATCTTAGAAAAAATTGCACTTAGATTGAGTTTCTGTCTGCCCATTTGCAAAAGCAATCAACTCGAGCGAGTTGATTGCGAATAAAAATACAATTACCCATAAAAGACAGCACCCTATAAAGAGTGACCCTGAAAATAATCTCGGATGTGCTTCCTCCCTCTGCACTCACAGACATAGACACACACACACACACACACACACACACACACACACAGTCGTGCCCAGAATAGACTAATCTCTCGTGTGACATTACAGAAGCTAATACATCCATAGGACATTTATGCTTTGGACTGTCTTACATATCCTAATATCTATTCCACAGTTTAATTACCATTCAGGCTTTAACATAAACTAAATGCTTCTGCGCACTGGTTAACGACTGGACACAAGGAGCCTTTACGTAACTTTTCAATCAAGAATATGGCAAGTGGATATCAGATAACTGGTAAATAAGTGGCAGTCAGGTGAGGCACTGTGAAAACAGCAGCCTTGCCAGTGAAGGTATTCCAATGGCACCCTCTTTTGGCAAGAAGTAGGAGCTGAAGCACTTGACACCTAAAGTGCTGACGGGGTGAAGCAGCATGCTGGATATGTCGTTTGCTACCCTGAAATGATTTCTAACTACTGCTGTTACATGACGGGGATTATGTCGTTCGTTGTCGGTCAAGATGGTTTTCGGAGCAACGCTGGTTACCTGAGAGTCGGTGTTGCTTGGTGCTCACTCGGTTTGTGTTTTGGACCGTACAGCAGAGGTGGAGCATGGCAAACATGGTGAGGATCATCACCACACTCTGCAGCAGCAGGGTGAGCTCAAACTGCTTCCCTATCCTGCAAAGGACACAACCAAAACACCGAACACATTACAGACTTTACCGAGTTGATGTAGGAGCGAATAAACACACACACACATAAATATATATAAATATACATATACATATACATATACATATACATATACATATATACATACACATATATACATACACATATATACATACACATATA
>NW_022280032.1:18032671-18059521 GCF_004355925.1 Anarrhichthys ocellatus
CGGGGGGGGGGGGGGCGCAATATGAAACAAAGAATTGAAGAAACAAAATGAGAACAGAAAAGTAATTTTCTTGAAAAGCCTCTGATCAAAACAGTAATCAAAATGGTAATGATGACATGAAAGCAGGCTGAATATCACAACTCTATTGACTACATGTCCTCTGCCTGTTTGGCGCTGGCTATAGTGTTTATCGGGAGATGGGATTAAGACACAATTAAACCCACTATGGAGACTGAGTGGAATAACTTAACCTTTACACATGAAAGAAGAGGAAGAGACAGGAAATGATGACAAGAAGTCACACACGTCTTTTACATAAACAGTTGGGTTGTATTGACCATGACATGAAAGCATGCTTGGTGCTTGTAGTTATACAATACAGATCTAATGTCAGAATCATAGCTGTGGTCTGAGGTCAACAGTGTGAGGGCCGATAAAGGAATGAGATGGCATCCTCTCAACTTGTAAGCAAATAAAACAAAAGCACAGCCTTGAATGGAAACCAATAGGGTTCAAATTGGCCTTTCTATATCTGTTAAAAGTGTAAATATTATTTGTAAGTGGATTGACAAATTGAAAAACCCGTCTCGTCAGGTTTAATGTAATGCGTTTGTGTTGGCTCTACAGTGTTTCGGACCAATCGGCATCCTGTGAGGAGCTACGGGCGCGGTTAGGTGTGAGTGTCTGACGTGAGTGACGCAGAGGCAACTGTTTGCTCAAAACAACAATGGCGGCTCCTAAAGAGGGTAGCGTAGACGCCGCAATAGCATCAGCTGTATCACAACTCGCGAGTAATTCTTAATGGAAAGAAGAGCAGAGGATGTTTGTGCTCGTCTCTCGACTGGCTTCAGTGAGAGTTTGATTGACAGATGGTTCATTCAATTACCCGACAATTGTTTTTTTAAAGTTCCTGCCCATTTTCCAAAGAGTCTCCAATGACGGAGTCTGTCTAACAAACCATCTGGCGCGTGGACTGCACATTTTGACTGATGACATTTTTGTTCTACTTGTTTGTATTCTAACTGAATATATCTCTTTACTCTCAGCTGGATGGCAGGCTGTTTTCAGCACCATTCATTTCAGTGTGTGCGAGAGGCAGGCAGCCAATATTATTTGACAATTTTCAGACTCCAAGCTGACCTCAAATAATTAGCACTAACAATGGCAAGATGAATCGCTTAGTTTAAAATAAAAAAAGAACTGATTGAGCAGACCAATAGATCTTTTTTCACTTCACATTTTCTTCTTTCTCGACAAAACCTGGCGCCTGCATTACCCGCATGCTTCTCTTGTTATTGGTGTTGTTAGCCCATGGTGCTTTGCTAAGCAATGGCAGATAAGGCTGACCAATTTGTTTAAAAAACACCCAAAAAACATTTTCCAAGGCTGACTACAAGGTTTTGATTGATGAATGTGTTTTTTATTTTCTACCTTTCAGTCAGTGACTGGTCTCCTTTCATGTCAGCGTGGTATGAAACAAAAATAACTTAAATTAACTGTAAAAGTTGTCTTGAGATACATAATCCGTTGTGAATAACATGACAGCTGTCACTTTTGTCAATATTACATTTTTGTTGAGTGGCAAGCAGCTGAGAACAGAGGCTGCTATTGCAGCATTTTACTGGTGGTGCATTAAGGTGCTTGCAGGACAATTGGATTAGTGTATTTATGAACTGAAAATCCAATCTAAACTAAAAAGTGTTCAAAAAAAACATTTGAGTTAAATAAAGCCACACACAGTCTGTGCCTTCCTGTCCCTGAACTATAACAACTTGTTTAAATTAGAAAGTGTTCATTTAGCCCTGAACCGGTTATGGCCCGGTTTACTTTTGCTACCTTGAGTTTGGAGTTGGCATTCAGCATGATGTATTTAATGGCGCTCTGGATGTTCTCAGTCCAGCTGGCTAGCCATGTCACAGCGTTGTCGTGTCGAACCTCCTTCCAGCGGTGACCAGTAGGCGGCACGGGGATGCGGGATTCTCTGTCAATTAAGGAGAGAGTGCAAGACGGAATGTGTGTGTGAGCGGTCACAGCATGGAAGTATCCTACTATCCTATCCTGAAGGGGCTCACGCCTTCTCAACATACACGTACGACACCAGAACCAGAAATGGATTCAATGGTTGAAATGTACCGTGATATGAATTAAGGTTGCTTTAACATACCGGATTTCTGAAGTTACCTAAAGCGAACGTTCACAGTCAAAATCCAAACACCACACCATCTGTAGCAGTGTACTACCATTGCCTGTGCAGCTGTCAATACGGATATGCATTGCTTCATACTAACAAACATGGTAATGGACATTTTGAAAAGATTTTCTTATGATTCACAGCTTTTAAAACACTTTGTGCACATTGAGGTCTTCCAGCTAGAAGGTCACATCAAGAGGTGTTACCGCTGGGTTTTTAGCAGCTGGGGTGACGGAGTTTTAGCAAATGCTGCTCTTGGTCACACCAGTCTTTACTTATGCATCACTACGCTGTCACACCTCTCTGTGTACAGTTTCATCCCCTTGCCTCACTCTCACTTGCTGCAGTTGATGATGACATCCTCCGGTTGGATCCTCTTCTTCAGCATGCCCTGTTTTGGATGCTCGCCTCTACCACGGAACAGCCCCGGAGGCTCAATCTTAAAGTTGCCGATGCGCTCTTTGTGGTGGTCCAGCAGACAGTAGCCGTATTCATCCACCACCTTCTGGTTGGCCTCTTTCAAAACCTACAACAGAAATCAAACAAACAAGTTTGTTTTTTTTAACCTAAATGATCCATATTGACCTTCTTTAGACACTAACATATCATATCATAATAATCTTATGATATGGAAGATATGGCACAGACAGAGACATTGTTTTTTACCAGTTTCTCCTCTTTGGTCAGGACTTTCCTGGCCTCCACCTTGGCTTTATGCATGGCATGGAGCTCTCCAAAGTCACACTTATCAAGATCTTTGATCAGCAACCTCTCCTCATGGGTCATTTCCTAAACAGACACAAACACACAAATCTGACACTCTTGAATGTTTCTTAGTTGCATCTGCATAAAAACACAGACAGCCTTGAGTGACAAAGATGCGTATGTGAGAAAATTAAATCATCATCAATCTTGTTGAAATCGAGATTTATGACATTTTCTGGACTACATAATTAGTTATCCATCCATCCATTTTCCACCACTTATCTAAAGTTCAATGGAAATTCTGATGAAACCAACTGACTTGTTAAATCAAAACTTCAATATGGATCATAACAAGTATGCAAATTCAAACGCTTGTTCTGTGCAGATTGAAAATGTTTAACTAAAGGAAGAAAGAGACAAAGGATCCGCACACAACGCTGCTTTAGTCATTTCACTAGGAGCTATTAATAGAGTACACAACCTTTGTCTGTCAAATAGCGCAGCATACAATAATGCATCATAAAGAATAAATAAAAGGAGACGAGCATGATCGACGCAGATTAGTGACCTCTCATCTCTACGGAGGCTGAGCGGACAGCGGTATCGTTATGAAAGGCCAGAGTAGAGACCATTTCCTCCTACGAAGGCATGACACAGCAGTACACTGAAGGCAGCAGAAGGGCAGCTGAGTTTCAACTATAATTGTCAACCTTCTAAAGTTATTGCACAAGCGGTCACCCCATCAGAGAGGCCACCAACAGTGCAGCAATACGGAGCAATTCAGCGGAGACTTTACGGTTCATATCTTGGAAGTTTCTGGTGCCAAAATGTCACGACAACACGAGTGGCGTTTACACTGAATTCATGCACATGCACAGAACACGCACCTCTCTCCAGAAACACTCTCGACAGAACAGACACGCAGTCAGTCTCCGTGTCTAAGGATGACTGACACCCAACTGTGGGCAGGCACCGAGGGCAGTGGAGCGAGGAAGAGTTTTTCCGGCTATAATAACAGTTTAATTGGATTTGTTCATATGCAGGGGAGCTACTTGTATGGATTAGCATACCAATGCCTTCACACAAATCGTGTTTTCAAGTGCATTGAGCACTAAGCAGCGCAAAATTAATTCTGCATGATATGACTTGGGGCTTGGCATGGTGTTTTCTCCATGCATAGGACATCCTGACAAACACCAGGGTACAGATACCAGCCACAACAAGCAACTAACAAGTCTGGACCAAAGATAGAAACACCACAAATCTCAGAATACTCGAGTCAGCCACAGACTCCATTGAAGAAGCCAAAAACTATCACCAAGAGCAATCAACCCTCAGTCACCACCTTCTGCAAAGGCAAGCAACTATAAACATGGCGGTCCACAGGGCGAGACTGTATGAGGGCAGTTACAATCAGTTGACTCGATGCAGTGACAAAACATAATGGGGAGTTTCGTCTTTACTGCACTCGTTTCTCTCCTCTCCCCTGATCTCTGTGAGCTGAAACACACTCCTTGTGCCCTGAGCAGAGAGGCGACGCTCGGCAGCCCGCTGGCCTGTCGCTCTTGCTCCCAATATTAACTTCTCAAATTCAATAATGTTGAGCTGAAAAAAGACAAGCACGCAGGCTGACATTCAACCGTGGTGTTGTTGACCCTGTCGGGAGAACCAAGCATCAGTAGAAGAGCTATACCTAAGGAAACATAACCAACTAACTAGCTGTTAATCTAGTACATGCATTGTGTAATGCCATTTTTTGGATGATCATTTCTATCTTACAGCAACATTGTCAGTAGGAGAATTTCAATATCGCCTAACCCTATTAGGGGTGCTTTTTTCTGTCGCAAAACTGACAATATATCCAAGACTCTTTCTGGCTTTACCTTCCTCCAGTCTTTAAAGTAGTTCTCCCGGAACACCTTCTTGGTGGTGTACTCGTGGTCCAACATCTGGGCAAAGAACAATGCCACCTCTTCAGCTGCCAGGCTCAGCTTCACCTTCTTACCTGCACACAGACCAACACAAGCTCACGTTCAACACAACACAACACAACGCGGGGTTCTTCTTTTACAAGTTACAAAAGAAACTCGAACACACACACATTAGGAAGCTCCGATCTAAATCCCACATGCTACAGTATAACAGCCGCCTCCTCTAGAGTCCTGTCAGACTAATGCATGGATGTATAGTGGTGGCTCAGAGACAAGGACAAAATATCTAAATGCAGCCCCACTACTAAGAGTGAGCTACAAACAAGTACATGCAAGCATCTAATGAATAGATCAAACCAGCTCCCTGTAGGACACTGTTGTGGCTTGACTGCTTAACAAAGCAATCAGTGTTTGACCCGATACACCTTCAGCGTCCTGAAGATCCAATTGTGCATGTTTGTGTGTGCCTGTACACCTTCATCCATAGATCTGCCCACTTCAAAGACCTCTTTTGTTTTATTCCCAACCTGTCCACACCTCCTCTAAAGATTAATAAAGGTTGAGAATCTACAGAATTCCAGGATGATATCAAAGCAGTTTCTTTTGATGTTACAGTATCATTTCATTTTCAAATTTGTACAAAAGGGCAAAGGTCTTTTGACGAGTCGGGGACATGAATGCAATTTAACACTTCAGACATTTTCCTTAACTTTAGACACACCGGACGTGGCTTCAGTGCTTTCTTAAGGTCAACTGTCCCGCTGGGGGACGACTGCTCTTTGACATAACTGAGCCGGGCCATCATATTATAGACAGTGTGTCCCAGAAACCACACAAAAAGTGATGGAATTAGTTGAGTCAGGAATTTTTTTAGAGAACACTATATATATATATATATATATATACACGCTATAGGAAACCGAAATGATGTCACCAAAAGGTACAGAGAGGGAGAGAACCTCCTGCTGAAACATCTGTGGCAGGCGGGACGACGACGACAACACACGCTGTAAGACTTTCCTCAAACCTGCAGCCAAGACTTACTTTCTTTGCTATTATTGTCGAATGAGAACAAAGTCGAACTTTAAAGATTTCCTTGTAATTGAAACAAAAACGGTGGCAAAATGTGCAATATTCACATCAAATAAGTTATAGCAATAGCCCATAAAATAATAATTTGCTCATACGTAGGCCTATAAATGAATAAATAAATATACCGTAGCCGATGCAAACAAAAAAAAATAAAGGACCTGGCTTCGTTTATTGATCTCCTCTCCTGCGTTTCAGTACCCAGGATAGCACACACATGCAGCCTCTACACAACAAACAGCGAGTGAGAAGAACTAATAATTAATGTTGATGCAGAGTGAATAATGTGGGATTATGATACATTATTTCATATGACATTTGAAGGGGATGTTTGGTGCTATGCGTATATATATATATAAAAACTTCGAAGCTTTAGGGTGAGTCTTATTTCACTTGTGTTCTAAAAGTGCACATGATCGTAAACTTAATTTAAGTTTACATTTTGGGTGCATTGAGCTGTTCTCTGATATCTATCTTTTTGATCATTTGTTGTCACCATATCTTTATTTTTGGTATCACTACTTCTGCCTCCCCAGTTTATTTACTGGTCAGTTTTGTGTCATTTTGAAAGCTCTCCGCATGGATTTTTGTTTTTCTAGCTTTCCGCTTTTATGCAGCGCAAGTTAACATGAAGAAAACGAGAAAAGTGATGTTACTACGTACTGCTTTTAATTTACTTTGAATGGTCTGAACAGCGCCTGAGAGGAACCAAGACTTTTTTAAATTACAGTCATTAGAGAAAACATGTGTGAGAAACTCTTTCAATATTGTTCTAACTCAGAAAACGTCCATGCTCAACTGACCATTATAGGAGAAGTGAACGTTGTTCGGCAGAGGCTGGTACTCAGGAGGGAAGGAGGGTCCATTGTGTTCCAGGAACTTCCATTTCACCCCATCTTCATACTTCTCCTCCTCCCACCTGACAGACAGCAAGATGGTGAGAAAATGAGGATGCATTTGAGAAAGTGGAGATTGCTGCTCTCTGGTTTCCCCGTGTAGTGTGTGTTTGATTGGGTGTGAGTGTGTGTGTGTGTGTGTGTGGTGGGGGTGGGTCAAGGCCTGCTAAAGAAAGAAAGAAAACAAAAAAAAAAAAAAAAAAAAAAAAAAAAAAAGAGCAGCATATCCAAACCATCTCCAGCGACTCTGCTGCTCCTCCTCCTTCTTTTTGATCTTCAACTGTTTTGCCCCCTCAATATCCTCTTTCGTCCTCTTTGGTTTTTTGGAGACTGGGTGCTCCCCTTCCTCTTTTTTCACCGTCTGTGCCGAGAAACACACACTCGAGATATGAATTCAAACACTCCCATCGTGAACCACATTTCCAGAAAACGTATATAGAGGGAGTAATTGTGATGTAGACAGATTACCTTGGGAAGACAGAGGTTTACCTTCTCTGTTCTCTTCTTCAACTTCATTTTCTGAGCTTCTTCTTCATGTCGCTTATTTTTCGTCTTTGAGCTGCAGGTACCCAAAAGACAGACAGAGAACAGTTATAGCTAACACAATATGTGAAACTACCATATTTAAATATTCATACACACAAATATTAACATGAGTTTCAGATGCCAAAACAACGTTGCTAACCATACTCTAATAATGTTAAGTATGCCCTCATTTCTGGCCAATCAGGGGCTAAAAGTGCTGACTTACGTAGGTGAAGCAGAGGAGCGTGAAGGGCCTTCCATGGCCTCATCCTTAATTCTTTTCCTTTTCAATCCGGTTTTCTTTGCAGCAAAGTCTCCATCCTCTGGCTCCGGTTTCACCGACTCTCTAGACCACAAAAACAAGTGGGGACATCTTTACATTGTTAATGGTTGCTTCTTTCCCCCCAATCAGAAGTCTGCTTTGTAGTCTTTTGAAGGTACAATTCTTTTCATATGTCGAAACACACAGCACATGGTAGACTAAAGCTTTGTCGTGAAGCTTAGAGTAAAGCAACAGTCACAAGAGTGAGCACTGGTTTTCATTTCAATTGTATTTTATGAAACCTTATTTGACCCTATTTGAGATCCTCTTTTCTTTAATATCGCTGTATTTGAAACACATTTATAAGATCTTATTCTATTTTTATCTCATAAAATCTGGCTTGAGCTGTTAACTTTGAATTGGTCTCGTCTTTTGTTTGCACTGCTTGCTACAGAACGAGGACAAAATTACCCCGACACGCAAAGTAGAGAGGGGAAAACGGTCCTCAAGCACACAATGACCACAAGAAATCACACATAATTATGGTGATCAAGCAACATTATTGAAGCAGTAATGATAATGACAAAATGACAGCAATTAGAAATTTTAAAAAAAAAATACACAACTGCTAGCTTGGATTTCCCTACAGAGTAAGAGAGTTACCGATTAGGGAAATTCAAATTAAGAAATCAACAAATTAGAGTCACCACTGCTAACATAACAGTTAGTTAAGGGGGAAATGTGGATAATGTAAAGCCTGCAATTGTCAAACTGCCTTCCTGAATCCTAATTACAAGACGCTACAGCAGCAACTACCTGGTACACATTGCATGAGCCTAATGCACTCTCTCTGCACTTCCACAGTGCGACCCCGATGTCTTCTGATTGAGAGTAATGAGCCTTCCCCCAGCTCCTCTGGTCTCTGACTCCATCGGGTTGTTGCTGCAAACGCTGTACGTGTTCAGAACAAAGATGACACGGGACTCTTGTTCTACCTCTAGAGGAAACGCATTTTGGACGTCAACAGATAAAATGGAAGGAAAAAACAAACAAAAAAAACAAAAAAAAACAAACAAAAAAAAAAAAAAAAATCGTACTTCATTTTCATTTCTGAAGAAAAGATTAAAAAGAAAGACGAGTCAATACAGTATTACAGAAGAAAAGTGCAGGAGGGAATAATGAAATGAATGATGGCATCTGTACATATCTGACCATTATACACTAGTTTCACCCTTGTATTTATCCATGGGTCCATGTGTACAGTACTATGTTCTTCCATGACGACACAATTAGGGATTTTAATCCGAACCACATACACAACACAAAAAGTATATTCATGCTTAGAGTGATTATTCCCACTTGCATGACATTCTCCATCAAGACATCATGCTGACAAAAACAGAAATCTTCCAATAATGCTGATTTTTCTTTTACAGTGAGTTAAATCCCGCTCCACTGATTTGGCTCCAACAGGTTACCTTTGCACACGGCTTCTAGAGCCGGCTCCTGCAGGGGTCATGTGTCACACTCACATTCATGCGGGCAATCAACGCTCTAAATTTTCGCTGTAGGTTAACTACTTGACAGACAAAAAGTTATTTATATTCACTACAATTTATACACACAGATGGGAGACCGCTTAGTCCAACTATGTCCTTGTTGTCCTTAGGGTGAGGATGTTCCTAACGCCCAGTTTCCCCGACGTTTAAACGGAAACTTTAACTTAGACTAGTCGATTTTGTCTAAAAGTAAAAAAGACACTCAGAAAACAGTCAAAATGTTGCACAATTACAATTAAAAAAAAAAGGTTAAACATTGTTTGTGGGAGCCAATTTAAAATAGTTAATCGCATTTACAAAATAAAAAACGTATTACATCTAAGTCCTGCTGATATCAATATGCCCCCACTGTCTGCTCTGGGTTAGAAATACGCCTCACAAAGTAGTGTGTTGTAATATTTGATGAAACGACAGCGGGGACTGTGGTCTAAGAAGAGTTATGGTTTGGCATAACTTCTACCATTAATTGGTATAGAAGTGTGCAAGTTACCTTACACCTTCTCCTCCCCTCTGTCCCACTCAAACACACACACAGCGAGCGACGATTGTGTGTACAGCTTTTATGTTTGTGAATAAATGCTACAACTACTCAGGCTCACTTAAGGTGGGCTGACCTTTCTCCCATGTCTTTGGGTGATAATGTCATAAAATAAGACAAGAGGCATTTAATGCTCCATTCAAAAATCAAAGCTTCCTACGACAAAGAAAACGAGATTTGCTACATCTCTATCTGCTGCCAATCCAGTCTAAAGAACCTGACTGACTGCTGAACCCAGCAGCTAATTCAGAAAGAACAGGCGGTGGCAGGCGGGTGCCGGGAGAACACGGCGGGGCGGAAGTGAGTCGGAAGCAGCAAAGTTCAGATCAAAGCGGAGAGTCGCCGCTGCTGCAGAAGGAGCTGGTGGCTCTTTGCAGCAACAGCTGAGACAGCGACGAGTATTTCTGGTGCCGACTAGCGAGGGTAGCAACGTTTAATCAACCAGTCGACTTATCACGCACATCCCTAATATAGGGCTGGACCTTTTACATCCAAAGCTTGTATTGAGGTTTTTCGAATTAAGCTTCGAATGTCTGTCATCAAATTTTATGACGTAAAAAAAAAAAAAAATCAAAAGAAATCTTCAATCTGAGTAAAATGATTCATACTAAACAACTATATACATACTTATTCAAATCAACTTTCTTTAATCAGAATAACTCGTCATGTTATGCATGCTTCCTGTTTGTCTCCAGTAAGGCAAACTGTTTTTAGACCACAGTTAAAATATATATTTTTTATTATTGTTAATGTTTGTTGGAAATGTTTGGATCACACAAGTTGGAAACAATCCTATGCAGCCACCACTGGAATCTAATTCTACGAGTAATATATTACTAATAATGTCAGTGTGGCCTGATCTTTATCTGCAACATGCAGAAATACCAGTATTAAACATAATGAATAAGACGTGTAAAAAACAGCATTCGAATGTTGATTCAGAATCTAAATGTCAATGTTCTGAGTGACACTTCAAACTAAATGTTGTTTACTCTGCAAACGTAAGTGCGTGCTGTTGCCAAGCTGTTCAGTTCCACTGCTCGATGTGGAGAGAAGGAAAAACCGAGTGCGTGTAAAAATGGTCATGTTTTTTTGTACACTGCACCACTGAGCAAAATCCATAAAAAGCTATACAAAAGGAAGGTGGGTCACTGCGTCCATTGACATTTACGGTCTGTGGTTCTAATAGCCTTATGTTTCTTCCCTAACTCTGCTGCGAGCCCTTCAGCTTCCTCCCTGCATGAAACCCACTCAACTTGCACAGTTGCCACCTGAGCCTTTCTGTAAGAAAGAAAACCCTGAAGGGAACCATTAAAAGACAGAATTTAGCAAAATAGTTTTTCCAACGGACATCTCCTTTGAAATGTCTCTTGTCATACCGGGTAGGGTTGAATCCACATCTGGGAAACAATCCATTAACAACTCTGTCGACACCCTGCTGTGAGACAGATTTGACACAGCAGGTCTTTGGCCAAGGTCTGCAATCCTGCTGAGCATCAAACTACTCAAACCATGCGTTCTCATTGATTACCTTCCTGACAAGCCACAGATATTCGTCTTCAATGAAGATTAAAATACTTTTTTTTTTTTGAGGCCGCTTAAAACATCGTAAAATGACAAAAAATGGGATGGTTTCTATCCAGGGACCTTCAACATCAAAACACAAGAATGACTTTCCATCACCTCAGGAGGGGAAGAGAAAAATAGGATTTCTGGCTGCATGGTAACTTTTCAATAAGCTTGGGCCAGCGTAACATATTCCGAACAGTATGATATTAATCCAAATATGGGACCAGATTGGTCTACCAAAATAAAATCCCACAAGATGTCACACTTGACTCTGCAGCTGCTCCAGAGCGTTATGTAATGAAACTGAGAGAGCCCACTACTGAGAATGGAGGGACTTGTTTTTCGGCTCACCAGTTTCCTCGGTTTCAAATCTAAAATGTTGCCATATCGGCGCAGTTTTAGTGACTTCCTCTGCTGTGTCTCGTCTGCCCCAAAAAACACTAACTTTCTTGTAAACATACACAACGTGAGCATCCCCTCCATATTTCACCCCCTTCATGTTGCCTGGCACTAAATCGCACAAAACCTGTCAGACACTAGTGCCTCTGTTAGTCCAGTTAATAAACAAACATAGTATTATATTAATAACATTGTCATGTTGCTTATAACCGTAACAGATTCTATGGTAGTCCCCGTTGTATCCCTCTGGTTGCCGTAGGAAAAAAGGGGGCAGGGCAGAGAGCTCCAGATTTAAACTGGAAATCAATCCACCTCCAGCAGTTTAGTATCACAGCCTAAAATAAGGTGCAGTCTACTTGTTTTATGACTTGATTCCTACCTGGTACTGCTGGCTGACTCTAGTGGTTCAGTCTTAGGCGTCTTGACCTGCGGGGAGGAGTTCAACACAGCATAACTGTATTTCAATGCACACAGATGGCCTGTGACACTATGCACAGTAACTGTGTTCATGCTTCCATAAACAGACATATGCATAAAGTCTTTAAACATTCATACAATCAAAAGGGGTTCATGTCATATATTCTGGCTTCTGGCGAGTACATGTATGCACATTTGTTGCACATCATATTTTTAATCTTGAAACACGTAAACACGTCATGCAATACCTTGATATAGGACTGTTGGTTAGAAGCTGGCATAATTAAGATAAGAGTAAGATAATAACTTCCATGGGTCTGGGTATGCATGTAAATATTCCCCTGACAATGACGTAAGACTCCCACAGCATGGAAGTAACTTGGTAGGACAAGCTGTTGCACATGCTGCAGCTGCGTTAGTCTGCACTGGGGTCAGTGGGTAACTGGGGCTGGAATCTTCACCCCTGTGCTAATTCCAGACAGGACACGAGTTATGGGTGGACTCACATGTCCATCACAATCCTTCCCCTCGTCAAGATGACACTGAATTTCCATCAAGATGTTCTACATTGGCCTCAGCCTATAAAGGACGTCTGTGCAGATTCCAGCCACATCTCGCCATGTGCAGTACTGAGAGAAGAGACATAAATCACTGATTTACCTTTTTATGAGGCTTTCCATTTTCAGTTTTCTCTGCAGCTTTAGTTGTCTTTGCACTGCTCATCAGGATGTCAAGATCAGCCGGGATGAAAATGAGAGTAGAAGAAAAAGGCTCGTTACTGACAAAGTATTTGTATCACATGAGCAGTTCAGAGAAATATTGTGGAATGTGGGAGAAAGCTGCTTTCCCTTTCACAGTGACATGCCTGATTACTCAATAGTTTGAGCTGCACTTACAGCTGCAGTTGGTAACTTTAATAAAAACAATGTTGTCATATTTGCTCAAACTGTCACTATGTATTGACAGTAGCACATAAGACAGATACACTTTCTCCTCCTCCTCTTCTTACTGCTCCTAATGGTATTTGCAAGATTCCACCGGGGCCCAATGAAAAACAACCAATCAGAGCCAAGACGTGTCTAACAAAGTGTCAATCATTGCTCGTGAGGCTCGTACAATCCGATCACAGTCAAACTCGGTAGCATTGATCCAATATGAATCAATATTCTGTGAGTGCATAGCCTTTTATTCCAAATGTTTTCAGACACATATTTTAGTGTACTGTTTAGAAGTGTAGTAGTAGTAGTAGTGTTTCCAGTAGCTTAAGATGTAAAAGGTTATGTCAGCTTTGGTTTTCTTTAAAAATGTCAATTTGTTTAAGTGTACTGTAATTCCCATTTTGGCTGTAGTGAAGTAAACTTGTACTAATAATAAAAACAACAGTAAATATGTTGGGAGTTTTTTTCCAAATAGTCTTTGTTGCTGAGATCCAGGTTGCTCAACAATACAGCTCATTCACAACAGCATGCCTGTTACAAGACCACTAACTCTGAATGAATCATATTACATTTACATTATGGGGCTGGATACTCCTAACACACATCTAGGTCTTTACCTCACGCTCATTCTTATTTGGAGCCAATAAACACGTCCGTTCTGTTGAATATAATATAATGAATTCTTTCTGAAGATATGTTCCCTTAATTGCCAATAGAGATTGGTAGAATCATGCTTTGAGTATGTATACACATTTTAGGTCATATCGCCCACCAACCACAGCAAATGTTATCATTTTTACAGCCATCCTAAAATAAGTTTCTGAAAACACAGAAGTGGACAATACAATCACAGAATCTTGATTCATATTTGATCAGCACTGACTTGTTTTACAGTTGAATCAGCGATTATCTGTCTCTTATACGACTGTTGAGGAATAGTGTCAGTTTTACCAAAAGGCTATTTTCATTAAAGTTACCAACTGTAGCTTTAAGGTGAGAGCACATCCGCTCGATGTTAGATTCTCGTCCTTTTAGTAAGACATTATAAAATGCCACCGATCAGACGAGCGTTGTCCCCTTGTAGTTCTGAACATGTCTCTTTACACTTTGACCTTTCCACCCTTCAGGGCTACATGTAACATGGACTTGAGCAGCAATTATTTCCCAGCTATAATCTTTTTTTATTTTTATTCAGAATTTCCAATTCTGTTGATCAGATTATGGCAGTCCAACATTTAAAGAAAGAGGCCCATGTGTTCCATGAGTCTTGTAGCTGATGAGGATCAGTTGAAACTTAATCAGTAATTCAGTCAGTGTGCCATGAAATAACACGAGGCTAGCTGGAACAGAAAGCTGCCTGCTCTACCGCCAGTAGCGCTTTCAGGTGTCTATTCATCTCCCTGCTCTCATCAATTACACAAGCCAGTGACAGATCGCTCCACATTCATTTGTCTGCTCACATGTGCATGGTAATGAACGCATCAGATATCAAGGTAAATTAATTTATTCATGTGAAGATGGAGTACCCTGTAGTGAATTTTAATGCATGCGCTCAATGCCACTGGCCTGCACGACAAGTCAGCCACCTTCATGCGTGTATCCTTTAGTAGCACACACACACACACACACCTCACTCTTACCCGATTTATCACCACTGCACGGAAGTGATGTTAATCCAAATTCATTTTTTAAACACACATCAACAACACAAATGCTCCTTACAAGAGCCATGCAGAAGGCAGCTTTGATGGGTGGGCCTGATGCTGAACAGATGTTGGTTGTGCTGCTGTCGGGTCACAGCCATACAGTGTAAGAGAGCAGCTTCAACTTGACAAGTATGACAGGGTAACTATCATTTTGAAAATGACTTTTGATGGAATAATAACGCCATAGTGCAGATAATAGTCCTGTCTGAACTGTACCTCTCAGCAAATAAGTGTTCTATCCATCTTTACTTTCTCCCACACACTAACGCGACTCACCTGTTCTTGATCGCATCTCCCCCGGCCACAGCGCCTTCATTATCACTCAGCTTTTTCAGCTTCGTTGCTTTGTGTTTGGCCTTCCCTTCTCCTTTAGCGTCCTTCTCTCTTCCCATCTCTCACATGTACCTCTGCAGAGCACAGTGAACAATACATGTAACGCAAAGAAAACAATCTGGGTTCACAATGTAAAAATCATAACCGCGCTGCAAAGCTTTGGCTTTTCCAAGTTAGCCAATTAGCTAGCTAACGTCAGCTAACGCAGGCAGAGAAGAATACGTTAATTTCAACGTAAAGGTTAGCGAGCTAAAAACAAATATTTTGTTCCACGTTTGCGAAACATTACATGGCTAGCAAGCGAAAATGTAACGTTGCCGTATCATAGGACTCGCTCACCACTTGTAATGTGGGCAAATACTAAACTATATTTCGTTAAAATACAAACTTTTTAGGCGGTTCAATTCACTTGGTGGACACAGCGGAAACTCGCACGATTTTTGCCAGCGTTGAGCTCCTGGGTTGACCTGAGCACGCGTCAATACCAGCTGTCTTCTGATTGGTTGAAAAGGTTCCGGGAGTTGACAGATGGGCGTACATGAGGTGGTGTTACACCGTATTCTGTGATACGTCTTACTTTGTGACCTGTTATTCAATGATGTCTTGTTTCCCCTTGGCGTTAGATGTCGCAGATATTACTAGCTTTGGGTCTCCTTAACACTTGACATTTCTGCGACATCACTGATCTGACAAGCATGAAAGAATAAAGATGCAGCACCGCTGTGTTTGGGCATTTAATATATCGATTGGGCTGGTATTGGTGTGGTATAGGCCTACCTATATTCTGTATACAGATTAATATGTCAAGTTTTAAAAGGCTACACAGTCAGTTTGTTTTTGCCTGTATTATGAACTGTGTGTATGTGATAAAAACAGTGTTAGAAAAGATTAGATAGCTAATAAGTAATGGAGTTAGACATTTTGTCACAGTCTCTTGAGATACCGTTGCATTTACCAGCAAGCAAGCCTCAAGGAACACTTGACTTAGTGACCTCGGTTTGGTTCCTGATTAACCTCCTTCAACCCTATTTACTCCAGTTATTTGGTTTACATTATGGGCACATCCTCTCTTCTACAGCTATTTGTTCTTGTATTCTACGCCATTTGAACAGACTAATCTAGTATTTTTTTTCTCTTCGTAGTCCAATCTTTGCTGAGGCACGGATTTATGTCCATCAGCTCCACTTCATCCCAGACCCAGAGGAGGAATACCACAGTATAGTACTTGAATGTTGCTCAAACATTCTGGAAAGGGGACATCAGTGGTAAAACTGTGAGGTTTTTGACAGACAATTCTGAAATATTTTCTTTTATACTGAAGCTTTTAATAATTGTTGTCATAATCTCCACCACATCTGATTATTATCATAGTTGCATTCTTGTCAGAGTGGAAACCCGTTAAATAGCATTAAGACTATTACAAATAAAATAGTTTATTAATTTTAACTTCACTTGACAAAAAAATAAAACTCTGAAATACTAAAAGAGCATAAAAGGTCACTGCACCAAACAAAGACTGTTTTAATATCTTCATACTGTAGTCATATAAAAAATGTCAGTGGATGACGCGATTAAGTGTCTCATAGTTAATATACCCTAATTATTGGTATATCAGTCTAAGGAGGCATATCAAACATAATTAAACAAAAAAAAATCGTGTACGATGGATTCCAGTAGAGGAGGCTTTGACTTAGTACTGTGTGTATGTACTCATACTGTCCTTCTCCTTTGTCCTTTTTTAGCTTAACAGGCGTAAGTAGAGTTCTCCATGACCAAAACAAGCTGCAAAACCCCCTGCTGTAGACAGAAGCAACCTCATTGGTTAGTGGACATGCATTATTATCTGTTTGCTTCTTTTCCGTTTTTTATACACATGTCCAAAAGTGAGGGATGGTGCCCAGCCTTTAATTCTGAGAAGCCCTTTTACCATCATGTTTGTCTTTAAAATAATGTACAATGAAATATACAACAATAAAAGTACTGCCATTTATATAGCCTACTGTGTTTCTGTTGTGGCAGTTGCCATATATAAAAAAAACATGATTTGGGGTCTCATTATGACGATAACAACTTAATTGTGAAATCAGAAGACATTCTTGACAAGCCATTTGTCTGATGCAAGATCAGACCTTTCTTTCCAATAAGTTAAAAGTTTACATTATTATCCTTCTTTCAAGCAGACTCCCATTTTTCAGCTACAGATTATAAAAAGAAATCAACAACAATCTTCTGTCGATTCACTTCCTATGGGTACTCTTTATACCGGATTAAACAGCCATTGGTTTAGAAACAAAGTATTGCAGGATGTCTGCAGACATTTGGATTTTAATATCATGGTGACCAAATTGTTATTTGTTGTATGATTGGGATGTTACTGATCTTGGAATGAAACACATCAAAATATAAACAATAATTCATAGGAACATGACAACAACAGCATCAGATTTAGAAATGAGCATTTATTCCACAAAATCCCAACAAATTATTTGAGTGATACACAGTCTGGGTCTGATTTCTGAATATATTTTCCTAGTAAACAAAGAAGTTATACAGTCTTTCACCATCAACTCTGTTATCAGTACATTGTTGTCTTTTGGTTGTTGTTTTTTGATGCAAATTGTTACACCTTCCTTCAGATATGTAGTCGATTCCCTTCATTCGGAGTCTGTGAATTTCACCTCCTTCCCACAAGGGCGGTTTTACCTGTATTTCTATACTACCTGTGTGGAACCTTCTGGCTTGTGCTCGTGACAGCTGTACTGTCTCTTTAAGAGACCCGGAAACGGTTCCCTCCTGTGTGTTCACTGGTCCAGGGCGGTCGCGGATCCCATACAGACAGCTGACCATGATATTCCATCCTGCCAACTGGGCTTTTCGAAGCAGTGTGTGGTGCTGGCGAAGCCGGGCTGTCCTTAAAGCAGCGCTGAAGGCCTCGGACGTCAACGGTTGCCGTTGGTACTCGACCCCAATTCGTGGCGGTGTCACGGGCATGGAGGAGATACTGGCGAGGGTCGTTGCACCTTTACCCACATACGAAACGAGAGACAAATACCCTCCTCCCCCCGAATCAAACAGCTTGGAGTTCATGCACTTTTACGGAAGTCTCGACAAGGAAGACAAACTCGGCTTCCTGACGAAGCTGTCGCAAGACTTCGGAGTAGACCACAAGGGAGTTTCAGAGCTCGCTTTGAGGCTGTTGGACGCTCAGCTACGAGACTTGGTGACCATTCTGCAAATTGAAGACAGGCTGCGATACGGCCTGACTCCCCGTTATAAACAGTTGCTTAACCATATAAGCAGGGCCGAGGGTGGGGTGAAGTTTCTGGTGGATCTCCGAGCCGATGTGCTTGAAATAATCTCATCCAAAGCTTGCGAGACCCCGCACATAAGGGTAAATCATTTGTTTACATTATCTACGGATGCTCGCATGAGCCAAAGCAGTGCTGTTCGCGTTTGGTCATTTGGCACCTCCGGCCTGAACAGCTGAACCTTAATGTTCAGTAATTTAGAGGCATTGTGTGTGTTATATTTTAACAGCATTAGCATTAGCATTATGCTGAGTATAGCTGCTTACACAACTCACCCCCTCACTCAGGCACAACTGCACTCCTGGCTCCTGGCTCACATTTCCTCACAGATTGTGGCCACGACCTTTGTCCCAGATTACCTTCCTAATAATCAAACTGCAGGAACTAAACCTTTTTTTTTTATTCATTGCTTAGGGTGTTTTTACAAATAGATACTACCAAGCCTTTTGGCACAGACAGTGCCAAGCTCAATTTTGTGTTTTAGCTCGTCTTTGCTGGACTGATCCACTTACTGGAATGTTCTTGTGTTAAAATGGACCATATAATAATATTTCATTCTATACATGAAGAGACAAGAGCTTCTGTATGCTGAATATAAATCAAGCATGCAATGAATATGCTGAATCATTTTTTTTAAGCAAAATAAATATATACTTTTAATTAAAAGATATACATGTTTCATTACATCACACAGACATGATCCCCATGCTCTTTGTTCTCTTAATATCATATTTTTGGCAACTTATTTTTCAGAAAAGCTACCCTTTCGAGTCTCAATATTCAGTTATTCATGTTCAGTCAAATATAATTACAATTTTCAATTCAGTTCAGCACTTGAGTGTAGGAGTTTTCATGCGCACCTTGGACTAAGAGTGGAATATTGTTTCAGATGGCAGGCTTGCTGTCATAAATCCATGCTCTTTTGTGCAGGTTTGTTCAAGAGTACAAGTGAACTCTGGGGGTTAATCTCATCTAACACCTGCACAGATTTTTTTTTTCCCAAACCACAGCTCTATACAAAATATGGCATGTACCGTAGATGTTTTGATATTAATACGTGCTCACTCACTCGGTCAATAGAGAGTAATTTGACAGGCGGACTCTTTTAGTAACATGTATTAAGAGTGCATGAAGCTGTATTTATATATCTACAAGTAGCTTGTAGGCTGGAAAATGGCTATTTGTGTGTTAAAGACCATGAGCAGCTATTTTATAAAAAAAAACAGTATAAGTAGTAGCCCCTATCGTGTGTATAGATGTAGATCTACTAAGAACAAAAACCCACCATCTAGAAAGATACTTTGGTTTTGTATTTTGAAAACACAATTTGGGATTTAGTGGCTTAATCCAAAGCAAATACTGCTTCTGCCATAGCTGACATGTTGTGTCCACTTTTCTGAAACACAGAGGAAATGCAGACTGCTGATTTGCAAAGCTGTTATGCTGAGATACAATAATCAAGATCACCAAAGTGATGTGTGCGCAATCAAAGGCTGTAATGGCCAAACTAAAACTGCCCGGCTTGAGATCATTCGGGGACCATTTAAACAAGCGTACTGATCATCATGACATGTGCTGTCTTTGGATACTGATTGAGGATTGAGTGAAAACAGCTTTCTGTCAATGTTGAGATCAATTTTTATGTTTTGTTTTGGAATAGAGTTTTATATGATTTTTCCATCGCCAGAGGACTTCTGGCCTCTTCTCTCCAGCTCAATACATATTGTATTCCTGCTGCAGTGTGGTTCAGATGCATTTAATCTCAATAACCAAGGCCTACTGAGACCTTTTGTAGCTTAAAAAGGTCTAAGCTACCTACAGGGCACTCGTACCTTGGACTTGGGGTGCACAGCAATCTTTTCTTGTTATGGCCAGAATTGATTGAGCTTAAAATGAGAAAAGGTCATGGTAAATATGAAGCTTTTAGTACATGTATTGATAGTAAGTGCATACCAGGGGAGAGAAAAACCTGCTGTCCACAATGGTTCAGATAATAAAAGTAGCAGAGACATTAAGGGGGGGGGGGGTCATACAATTTACAAAGATTACTAAAGTAATGGAAGTTTGAAAGTTGTATCAAGGCTGCAGATACTTTGGTTCTTGCAAGAGTGTTGAATTCTACTCTAGGTTAATCTCTTCTGGTTGGGTAATTTAGTTTTGATGTCCCTTCTTACTCCTTCTACCTCAAGATCTTTCATTCTTGTTCATCTGTCCACAAACTTGAGTGGATGAAAGATGTAAAGAAGTCAGAGACATCGTTTTAGTTGGCTCTTTGGGATTTCACACAGTATAAGTGAGGCTATTTATTCCCCACAGACCGGCTGACATGTGGCATGCAGCCCACTGGAGTGAAAGTATCGGTGCACTCCGAGTTTGACCTGTAAACACTTTGGCAGTTGGTGGTCATTTGGCCTAGGAAAGACGGACTGTTCCTTCCAGGCACTGCAGTCTCCATCACTCTGTATAATCACAATATAACTGCAGCTCAAGATAATAGAGGCTGCATCAGCATCGCAACATCAGCGCCTCGCTTTATTTTCTTTCCAATGGAGTGCAGGATTTTTGTCTTTTCCCTTCCCTCCTTTCTTCCGCGTCTCTCCTAACCGTAGGCTTCCAATGCTAGACCCTTCCATTTCAAAAGACATCATCTTCCGCGAGGTCAACGGAACACACATCTCAGTCTGGCCTTCCTTTTGTGTGGGAGAGAATTGGCTACCCACGGCAGCAGCTGTACTCTCATGGGTTGTTTATCTGCTGCGTTTTCCACAGAAAATGCTGGGCAAGGATTACCGGCCATTTTATAGATTATTTCACCTCTGGCAGTTTGTGAGGTTAGAGGAACACAAATACACACGCACATCTTCACAAAAGTAGTGATGTGTCTCTGCTAAACTTTCAAACTTTTGATTTGCTCCTCACTCAACAGAATTTTCCAGTGTGAGACTTCTGAACCATAGAGATGAATAATGCAGTGCCTAATGCATATATGTGGGGAAAACTTTCAAATTGTGTTAGTTTTGGTTTTTATAGTGAATTTCAGCCAGTGGCTTCCACACCATGACTGTACTGGAGCTTGTTTGTATTAACCATTATTATGACTGACAAGCTGGCATTAAAGCAAGCCTGAAGTGAAGACATCCAAAGGAACAGCCAATATAAGCTGTATTTATGTGCCTCAGTGTGTTTGAGTGTGTGCGCCGCGTCCGCTTGTTTGTGTGTTTGCAAAAGATTTGCTTTAAATGAAGTCTGACCTTTGCGGGAGGACAGGCCTGCTTTGAAATTGCAAGTTTATTGAAGTGCCTCCTCTACATTGCGAGCTCAAACAAATCACTACTCATAATATGAAAACATTCAAACGGCATACAAAGGCCTAGGGTACCATACACCCCTCACAGTGTGTAAGATAGCCGTCTGGAATTGTTTATAGCCGACAGACAAACTTGAGCAACTTGGAAGCTTGTCAATATGATGGAGAGCTTGTAAGTTCTCCCAAGAAAATAGGTCTATAAGGCTGTTAGGACTCTGTTTATCCGCCTCTTTTAATAGTCCTATAAAAGTTGTAATTTCTACAGAATGATCTTTTGGTGTTTCCCCTTCATGAGATAGACAAGAATGAGAACAGAATCCTCCATAGCAAAGTGAAAGGACAGTGTTCAGATAAGTTAATGTAGTGGACACCATACCATTCTCTTCCATATTCATCAAATAGGATTTGTTTGCATTATTTTTACAATATGCACCATTCAGCTTTCATTTTCCTGATGGACCGGCTGCTGAGCTGCTCAACAAAGGAAAGAATGTGGTGAATTTTCAATTATCTGCTAGATGTGGATGTTAATTCTAAACCCTGAACTTGTTTTTGCTCTCCCAGGACCTGAACGGCACCCTGAAGAGCTTGCTGTCCGAGTGGTTCTCTGTAGGTCTGCTCCGACTGGAGAGAATCACCTGGCAGTCCCCCTGCGAGATCCTGCAGAGGATCAGCCAGTAAGGGCATTCATACTGTGCTTCTCCTTTGTCCTTCTTTCCCTCCTTCATTTCATCACAGTCTCTTCTTACATTGAAATTATACAGCACAGCAATGAAAACTGACCGTTTGCTAAACCCCTCCCCTGAACAGTGACTGTCCAATCATAGCTTAACAGATGTAAGTGGAGTGCTGCAGGGATAACATATTTTTGTAGGTCAATCCAACCAGGGTTTTCTAGAATTAAACATGGAAAAATGTAAGATCCAACTCTTATCATACTAGAGCTAACTAGCTCGACACTGTCTTCTGAATCTTTAGCTGGTGAGGGTGTTGGCCTTTTGCATAGGGCTTCACCTACAATTATTTAGCATGCGATCATGTATGTAGCCATCAAGTGCATATTTAAGACACATTTTTACAGGGTTCTTGTTTTAAGACGAATCAGCTGGAAACATTACAAAGTCATCCAGAGGCGGAATTAAAACCAACTCCCAAAATCTGCCAGCAACAGTTTCTCCATGAGCAAAACGAGCTGCAAAAACAACCCTGCTTTAGTCTACCTCCGTCTGAAATAATGGACCCGGTGTTTCAAATAATTTCGAGCACTAAATGTGTCCCGTTATCACTGTAAACTGCACATGTACTATACAAAATGGAGAGCTTGCCGAATGTAGCAACAGTAGCTAAGGAGGGCGGGACTTGGTGAACGGTTAGTTGAAAACTGAAAAACTAACCATCAGCCCTCTGCCAGGTACGAGGCAGTGCACCCTATAAGGAACTGGACGGACCTGAAGCGCAGAGTTGGGCCATACCGCCGTTGTTATGCCTTCACCCATGCCGCCATGCCAGGAGAACCCCTGGTTGTACTGCACGTGGCCCTCACTGAAGACATCTCTGATAACATTCAGGTTAGAATCAATAGCTGCAGGCTGTTGTAATGGTTTGTCTCACTTTACCACACCTTGGGAGATAGTTAAACATCTGGGATTTACTACTTTGTTCCTCTTCTCAGCTGACAAATGGATTATTGCTGTGTGAAAAACAATACAGAGACCTTTAAACTGTGCATCCCCCTGGGAGCAGCCTCTACTGTGCTGACTTTCTTTACTTGCTATCCACAGTGAGGAAAAGGTGGTTTTGACAACTCTGCAGTTTGAGAATATGCCATGGTGTGAAATACCGCAACGGTTTTGCACAGTTTTGCTCCAGCAGCTCTGGTATAGCTATAGTAGACTCCTGCATTGGTCGCAGCTATCTAGCCACACTGGGCTTGTATCTGGATGAGTGACGTGCAATTTGTCTGTGTGACTTGACAAATAAAATGTCTGTTTTCTCACAGAGCATCGTCCGTGAGTTCGCCACTCTTGACTTCGAGGAGGACGTGAATAAGATAAATGCAGCCATCTTCTACTCCATCTCCTCCACTCAGGCTGGCCTTCAAGGGGTGGAGCTGGGCAACTACCTCATCAAGAGGGTGGTCCGAGAACTACAGGTGAGCGCGAGTGGGGCATAGGATGTAGCGTAGCACAGTGGTCAGTGAAAAGAACTATAGCTGTGGAACTAGGATTGGATGTTGCAGCACTTGATTATTCAAATTTAAAGTTCTCAAAAGTGATTCTTACTCTTCATCATTTCAAACCCCGGCATCTGCATAAACTGTACGTTTTATAATATTTGAGGAAATTACCATTTTATTTTAAAATGCAACAATGATTAAAATTCAGGGATGAACATAATAACATTGTGATGTTCTGATACATTTTCTCTATTGTATATTACCTAATTTGTTACCGTTTTTTTTAAGCAGTAGCAGATCTACTTTAATCCATTCTATTTTAATTCCTATAAAAACTTTGCTCCGGTAGAACACAAGATCACAGAAAAGGCAAGGTTCTGTAAACATTGATTATCTAAATTTAATAACTACGAAGCACATATTCTTATCAGTGAAGCTTTCACACCACCCTTTCCCAGTAAAGCTACATAACACCTTATCATTTACAGTGCATGGATACAGCTGCTTACTCCTGCAGAGCTCCTCCCCTATGCTGTAGTAGCAAAGAGTGTTAGTCTCCTCCACAGGATGTTTCACTCTGTATGAGTCACACGCTGAATTCAATTAAAAGGCTTTACGGTGGCCTTCAGGTGCGGCCCAGCTGGCACGGCGTTATTCCAGTGAGAAATGTAGCCGTGCCAGGCAAGATATCTTTTGTTTGATTGCTTTTCAAAAGTTTTTATTTGAGTCTCAGTGCTGAATCATAAATATCCCGCTTGTTCTAGCGCTGGCTTATACACACATGGATGCATACACACATACACGGCTTTGATCATTAGACAGGCAGTAATGAAATCTCATCCATCCCTGTCAATGAGCGCAGAAGAGCCCTTCACGTCGGGCCACTCCAGCAAGCTCTTGTTAAACGATTGGATGATTGAAAGGAACATCAGAAGCCACTCCAACAGATGGAAAGTAGCTCTTTACAGTGTGTCCTCATGTAAAAAAAAATCAGATTTCAAAGCTTTAAGCAGCGCCCACTTTAGTTATTCCAACAATGGAGATGGGTTTTGATTGGTGCAAGCTTTTCTCTCATTGCCATTTTTATTGATGGCAAATTACGGTTCAGTGAGCTCAGCAGATGTTGCATTTCCTGCTTTAGCTATTTGTGTCGGAGTGGAAAGTAGGTTATACTGCTGTAACAGCCTTACAGTCGGGGAGTGTTGTCTTCATCCAGAGGTCTATACTAGCTTTGCAATCCAGCATCTTCTCCCTCCGTCTTTGTTGTCTTTCTAACGCAAAAATAAGGGATTAGAAAAAAAGTTCTGGATAAAGTTCTACTTTTTAGCTTCTCTATACTACCCTACAGATATAGTCGGCTATATTTGTTTGACTGGGTCTGTCCATTTGTCTACTTTTTATTCATATTGAAATCAAGGTATTCATTTATAGTTAACAGCTCGTAAAAAAAAATCAATAAGTGAATTTAGTTTTAGCTGGCTATTTCACTAGCTAGCTTTCTCTTGGTACCAAGCCAGAGACAAGTAAAAAAAATAAATATAGCATATGAATTGTGAAAAGGCAGATTCTGGTCATAATATGTCGCTTTTGGCTTTGTTCAGAACTTGCACTTTTCAATGTGTCCTCCATTCCTTTTTTTCTGGACGCTTTTATCCAAAGCACTCCATCAGTGCAATTATTTTTTTCATGACCCTAGTGGGAGTTGAACACCTGACCCCAACAGTGTAAGTGCAATGCCGTAGCACCGACGCTACCCAAAAGACAACACAAACTCGTATTCTTCAAACCTGTATTCCGTTGGCTTTCTGACAGGTTGTTATGTAAAGGGGAAGAGAAGAGCGGTGCAGCCACAGAGGGACCACTATGATGATGGATGGATGATAGAGTGGAAAAGAAAAGGTCACAGCCGTGATTTAAGGGGAAGGGAGGGGGTCTTGCTTGTCTTTGTAGATTGGCCTCTAGAGCACTGGCACTGCTCCTCCTTTTTCTCTGTATCCTTTCCTCTCTGTTCCTTCAACACCTCTCCTATCGCCTCTTTCCCCATTTCCACCACCCTCTTTTCCATCTTCCTCATCCTCGGTCCCTTGGGAGCACCCAGTAGTTAAAAGTAGAAGTTGGAGTGAAGAGGGCAAGACCATGATACGGTAGAGCAAGGAGAAACATAAGGGGAGAGTCAGCGGGACGTGGAAAGTGATATGGAAGTGAAGAGAGGGCCAAATCAAGGATGATGAAAGGAAAACGGCGCAAAGCAACGCGTCCCTCCAGGGGTTGTCTGACACTTCCACTTTTATCTGCAGCGACTTTCACTCCTCTGCCTGCCACATCGCTCCGTGACTTATCAACCCAGACGCCTGAGTGCGAAGATGGGCAGAGAAAAGGGGGAGGATGTTTTGGCGAGAGGAGAGGGTCGCAGGGTGGAGATGGGGTGGGTGGGTAGGTGTTGTGCGGACAAGACAGAGACATGGGGGAGAGGTGAGTGAGGGAAGAGGACAGGTATTAAAGGTGAGAGAGAGAGAGAGAGAGAGAGAGAGAGAGAGAGAGAGAGAGAGAGATCCGTCTCCATCAGCGGGGTAGGATCGTGAAGCAATGGATTTGATTTGTAATGCCGTCCCTGTCTGAGCTGCCGACTGAGCGCAAACAATAAAAATGTTTTGTGTTTCGATACTGAGGTGGAGTGTTCGTCTCCCTTATTTCCACCGTTGGCAGAGCTTGTGCCCCTGCACTCTAGTGAAGATCAAGTCTCTGCTGCCGCTCGTCTGTTTTCTTTTCACCGTTGTCTTCTCATCCCTTTCCCAGCTTGTTTTCCTCTCTTCAAGCTGGTTAAAGCAAGTTGAAGCGATTCTGCGTTGAAGTGTCTCCGCTTGCACGCAAATTATTCTGCCACTTTGTGTTTCAAAATAGGGGATATGAAAAAAAGAATCTTGTTAACCCTTAAACGCATGAATGTTTTGCCAAACATTCCTGCAAACCACACTAGTGTGTATATATATGTGTATATATA
>NW_022280032.1:18059921-18060781 GCF_004355925.1 Anarrhichthys ocellatus
TATATATATATATATATGTGTATGTATATATATCTCAACATAGCTTTTTATATGTTAATACAGATAAGACTGTTTCACACAAGCTACTGTAACTGCTGTGTGACCAAACACAAATTAGTCAGCACTGTATGACCTGTTTATTAATTATCCGACTGATCACTTTGTTTAAAAATGTATTCCTGGTCTTCAGTTTCAGTGATTTAAAAACCCTCCAACATCGAAGAAAGTGCTGCTCTGCAGTGTGCCCGACACACTGATGCTGCACCATCTTGTTACTAAGACATAATGAAACTTTTTCATCATTATGTCATTGGAATTATGATGTTATCTGCTACCTGCATAGTGTGAAAAAGAAGGCACACTTGCATTCCTCATGTCTGTAAAGACAAAGGGAGTTCGAGGCCTGGTGTGTTAGACAGGGCCGTATTCATAATGCTTCCTAGTACAAGGACAGGGATAATGTTTGTCGCTGATCTCAGAGATGCGCTCACATCTCGCATCAAACGGAATATCGGCAGAAATGAAAGGGATCACAACACTAAGATATTTGGCAACTGGAAAAAAAGCAACAGTGCTTGTTTATAGATTTACATGCCGACCAACGCTGCTACTGGCCAGCAATCGCATAAAAGCTGATGATTAGCCAATCACATGCGTCATACCTAGCAATGGGGGTCAACCACTCCTCACTAAGGTAAACATTGCTGTCCCTTCCTTGTTTTGAGTTTCCTAAAATCCCCCAGACTTGTTAGAAATGTTGAGGCAAAGTTAGGAGCTCTCTGGGAATACTCTCACAATGTTTGTGAATACGCCCCCTGAAGTATACGTTTGAGGATTAACTCTACCTGCCCCCCCCCCCC